>NW_025535062.1:0-55000 GCF_020615455.1 Coregonus clupeaformis
GAAGAGGGCATTCCAAATGCAGATAAGAAGGAACAAGGATCGGAAAGAATGGAGGAATGTTTAAGATCCTTCCCAATGTGTTCTCCACCTCAATTTTGGTAAGTGCTGCATTTTAGAAAAGGTCAGTGGGGTTATCCTCGTATATGAGGTGAATATGAGATGATAATTTTTTTTTGAAGGTTTTTGTATTACTTATTAAACACAATCTATTGAGAGTTATATAAAATATTTTATAGTATTTGTATGATTTAAGGCAGTTTGCTTTTATGAAGGGGGTGCCAACAATTCTGAACCTGACATAAATTTTCAGGTGTACCAGATCTCACCCTGTCCAGTAAGAACTGAAATTCTGTCCAAGATGAACTAGCTAGCTAAATGATAAAATAGTGCTGAGAAATTATTTTTAGATAGCTAAATTATACAGCCAGCATTTTGTCTGTATTGATGCTGTTACAATAACCAAAAAACAGTTGGATAAACAAATAATCTGTGAAACCATGATGTGATGGCATGAAATGGATGTTGCATGCAATTGCCACAGAGTTAGCTTATGCATCAGCAAATTTACTTCTGAGATTATCTCACTGCAACACTGCATGCATCCAAGATGTTTGACATAGGCGTTTCAAATAACTGTCAGTTTATATAAAGAGCTCCTCCCACTCAGCCTGTCTTTTCAGAGATATAAAAGTAAGAGAGAAAAAGTAGCATTTTCTGGGCCCTAGTATTGTATTGAGAAAATATTTGGGTTGGCCTAGTTTACAACCAGATGTCATAATAAACCCTTCTCAGAAGAAAAGCCAGAGTCAGAGTTACACTATAAATAACCAGCTAATTGAGAAATTAATGTGAATCCGACTGGACAGACAGAAGTGTTGCTGGATGGATTAATTGACAAAGTAAAGATGATTCCGATACACACACACATTAACCTCCCTGTTAGGGGAGTAATGAATTATCGGTGTGAAATGTGGTTTTGTGGGGGTGTGAAATTGTATTTATTGGTGATGGGGGTTGATAAACAGTTTAGGAAGGTTGCTAGGTTGCCAGGAGGACATATAGGTTATCCTCCACTTCCGTTTCATGCCAACATGTCTAGTATCTTTCCTGATCTGGCATCCCGTCTGAGACTGGTTTACAGGGAGTTATGTGGACCGAAAGATGACTAATGGGACTTACAGGCTAATCGTAACCATTCTAGAGAATACATGTTGTATTCAGTTTGAAGAGAAGGTGATGTTGGTACAAACTGGGTGAGCCATGAGGGTGATTGGCAGCAGCGACTACCAGATGGTAAGAGGGACGCTCACACGTCCAAACCCCACGGGACTGAGTGTATTAATTTATCAAGCAAAGAGTCGCAGCTTGTTATCAAAGGGTTATTTTGTCCGCAACTCAGGCAACGATTTGGATGCTAAGGGTAGACATGTTTTTAAGGTTTTTAGAAGAACTGAGGCTCTCAATCGTGATATTTCAACTGAACATGTAGGTGGGTCACCTGCACATCCTCCCGACCCCCTAATATTTTGCACTCAAAAAAATCACTCTATTGAGACATATTGCAGACTTGTTGAAAAGATGTTGGTAATTACAGGAATCATGAGTACATATTTAAAAATGTACCCAAGGATGAAAAAGAAGTTGGATAGGACAGTTTATGTAAATGAGTGTCACAGACAACTGCTTGACAACACCTTTTACAAGAAATCTGTAAGGGACCCCACTTCCCAATTTCAGAACACTATCTTTTACTGTCCTAGATGGGTATTTAAGTTCTGCACAAAACACTAAAAAAGAACACGATTTTTGTATCTATGACTGTATGCTATCCATGGTGTGTTGTAATTCTGTTTGATCGTAATCAACCTAGATTACCTGCTAGGCCACACCTGCCATGATTACAGACACCTGCGTGTGTCCTTTGACACTATATAAACTAGTGACCGTCAGTGTTTGTCATTATACTCCTGATGAAGACAGCTTTGTCTGTTAAAACTGCATATTATATTATTACATTATTAAATGAGCTCCTAGAGTGTGCGGTTTTCCTTTTTTTTTTTCAAGTGTTTAATTGCTAAAGCAGCAACTGGCTTAAACAGGTGTGCGCTTCTTCGCCTCTATATTGATTAAGGGTAGCTGTTGCTGAACTCCTCATCTCATCACTGCTCTGAACAGATCAAGGCAAGCCATAACGATTAGTTGAAAATGTATCCTGCCTCTTTTTTAACATAATATTTGATTCATTCTAAGTGTACAGTGTGAAAAGAGAGAGAGAGAGAAAGAGAGCGAGACAGAAAGGAGAGACAGAAAGAGACAGACAGAGAGAGACAAGAGCGAGAGAGAGACAGAAAGAGAGAGAGAGACAGAAAGAGAGACAGAGAAAGAGATAAGAGAGAGGAGAGAGACAGAAAGAGAGACAGAGAAAGAGATACAGAGAGAGAGAGACAGAGACAGAGACAGAGACAGAGACAGAGAGGGCAGAGACAGAGAGAGAGAGAGAGAGAGAGAGAGAGAGAGAGAGAGAGAGAGAGAGAGAGAGAGAGAGAGAGAGAGAGACAGAGAGACAGAGAGAGACATGAGACAGAGAAAGAGGGGTATCACAATCCTGACCAATGAATTAAAGTAATTAACATGAATAAATAAAAATGCTCAGCTTAATCCCAATTAGCTGATGAATTACACAAAGACATTTTCTAGTTCCAAGATGGGCTCGGATCATTGGATATTGTCAGGTTGAAGATAGCACAACACACAATACTGCATACACAGAACACTTACTGTACACACAAAAACGCATACTACACACACAAAACACTTGGTATGTACACACAAAACATATACTAGAAGTACACAAAACACATACTGTACACACAAAACACTTACTATACACATAAAATACTTTACTGTAATAAAAACACTTATGTAACACAAAACACTTATGTAACACAAAACAGTTACTGTACACGCGAAACACATACTCAGGAACAAAACACACTATATAGAAAAACATTTATTGTAAATAAAAACAGAACACTGAGTTAAACACACAAACAATGACAAAAGATATAAAATACTTACACAGAAAATACTTACCGTACACACAAAAACACTTTCTTACTGCAACTGGTACTATAGCCGCTTAGACTTCTGCTTGCTTCCTCTGTGTGTGTACAGTATGTGGTTTCAGTGTACAGTAAGTGTGTTTTGTGTGTACAGTAAGTGTTTTGCATGTAAGGTAAGTGTTTTGTGTGTACAGCGGTGTCAGTAAGTGTTTGTATTACAGTAAGTGTGTGGTAAGTAAGTGTTTTGTATGTGTGTGTGTGTGTGTGTGTGAAATATCCCTCCAGTCTCCCCTTAAGTACTCTCACAGAGCAGAAGGGTGGCATGTTGGACCTAGGTTGTCTTGAGGAAGACTGTGGCTAATGACCTTGCCTGCCAGGTAGGGGTAAGCACATCGCATGTGTTATGATGTTATGACTTCTACTACACAACGGCATGGAGAATTGTGTGAAGGTCTAGTTGGAGCTCAGCTTATCCGTGCATTAATAATCATAACATCTTTCTTAAAAGACAACCGGTATCATAGTCGCTTAGACTTCAGTTTGCTTCCTTTTAGGTAGTACAGTGGCGTGTTAGATATGGAGACTGGAGGGATATTTCACACACACACACACACACACACACACACACACACACACACACACACACACACAGAGTAATTAACGACCGGATGGTCTCTAGAGTGGACATGAGAGCTCTTTATGACACAATGTCAATTCAACAACCTTTTCTCAGCGCTTTTCACCATGTCACACAGGCAGGAAAAAGTAAAGGAATCTATTTTGTGTTGTAAGAAACAGATAATATAGACATTTTCAAGAAAGTCATTTCATGAATGTCATCTTCAAGAATGTAAAGATTAATTTGATGTTCAGTACAACCACACCACAGGTACCTTTGGTGTACTGATAATGATCAAGAATTTGGATGTGAATAAAATGTGTTTTTAAATGTGTCCTCATGCACCTCATTTTCACCCTAGTCCAACCAGTAAATAGCTTTGGACGTTTACCCAGCGACTACAGTTATTGTAACTCTGCTCTTTGATATGTTAGAAATCACCCCACCAATGTTCTCTCTCTTTGACAACACACTCTCTCTGGCTGTATCTGAAATGGCACCTTATCCCTATATACAGTGAGGGAAAAATATTGATCCCCTGCTGATTTTGTACGCTTGCTCCACTGACAAAGACTTGACTCGTGTCTATAATTTTAATGCTGGTAGGTTTATTTGAACAGTGAGAGACAGAATAACAACTAGAAGAACGCATGTAAAAATGTTATAAATTGATTTGCATTTAATGAGGGAAATAAGTATTTGAACCCTCTGCAAAACATGATTTAGTACTTGGTGGCAAACCCTTTGTTGCAATCACAGAGGTTAGACGCTTTTGTAATTGGCATCAGGTTTGCACACACATCTCAGGAGGGATTTCAGTCCCACTCCTTTGCAGATCTCTCCAAGTCATTAAGGTTTCGAGGTTGACGCTTGGCAACTCCAACCTTCAGCTCCCTCCACAGATTTTCTATGGAACAAGGTCTGAGACTGGCTAGGCCACCCAGGACCTTAATGTGTTTCTTTTATTGAGCCAGTTCTTTGTTGCCTTGGCTGTGTGTTTTGGGTCATTGTCATGCTGGAATACCCATCCACGACCCATTTTCAATGCCCTGGCTGCGGGAAGGAGGCTCTCAACTACAGATTTCCATGGTACATGGCCCCGTCCATGTCCTTTGATGCGGTGAAGTTGTCCTTGTCCCCTTAGCAGAAAAAAACACCCCCAAAGCATAATGTTTCACTTCATTTTGACGGGGGGGATGGTGTTTTGGGGTCATAGTGTTCTCCCCCTCCAAACAGTTGAGCTGAGTTGATGCTAAAGAGCTCGATTTTGGTTATCTGACCACAACACTTTCAACCAGTTCTCCTCTGAATCATTCAGATGTTCATTGGCAAACTTCAGACGGCTGTATATGTGCTTTCTGAGCAGGGGATATGGGCGCTGCAGGATTTCAGTCCTTCACGGCGTAGTGTGTTACCAATTGGCTTCTTGGTGACTATGATCCCAGCTGCCTTGAGATCATTAAATAAAGATCCTCCCCTGTAAAGTTCTCCTGGGGTGATTCCTCACCGTTTCATGATCATTGCAACCCACGAGGTGAGATCTTGCATGGAGCCCCAGGCCGAGGGAGATTGAATTTGTGTTTTCCATTTGGGCGAATAATCTCACCAACTGTTGTCACCTTCTCACCAAGCTGCTTGGCGATGGTTTGTAGCCCATTCCAGCCTTGTAGGTTCTAACCCTCCTGACATCCCTTGGAGAGCTCTTTTTGGTTTGGGCGGGTGGAGAGTGGAATCTGATTGATTGATTGTTTTTAGGTATACAGGTAACAAGATGAGATTAGGAGCACTCCCTAAGAGTGTGCTCAAATCTCAGCTCATTACCTGTATAAAAGACACCTGGGAGCCAGAAATCTTTCTGATTGAGAGGGGGTCAAATACTTATTATTAAATAATTTATAAAATTTTGTTTGTTATTTGTTCTCACTGTTCAAATAAACCTATCATAAAAATTATAGACTGATCATTTCTTTGTCAGTGGGCAAACATACAAAAATCAGCAGGGGATCAAATATTTTTTCCCTCACTGTAAAGTTAGTGCACTGCTTTTGACCAACAACGTTTAAGACATGGAATTAAGGTGTTTATGTTAACAAGGTACCCAAAGTAGTTTGAATTTAATGTTTAATTTTTATTAAAACGAAACTGTTTAAACAGCAAAATTGTGTGGAAATCAGTCTTGGTTGCATAGCATTAGGATGATATTTAGGGTATGATCTCAAAATCCTAATCATTAGGTCATCACAATCGCGATATAGCAACGGACATTAATAGAATCCCATTGTAGACGAGAGATGGGCACACCATTTGGCATGAGGTTGATATAGTGAAAGTAGTGCACTGCAATTTAGACTTAACCTTTGTCCTCATTCAGAGACATTCACTTGTGTCTATAGGACTGCATGTGATCACGAAATCACTCCAGTACATCGTTAACAGTTATCCTGATACCCAGAGGGTCCCATTTTCCAGCCACCGGGCCCCTGAATGGCCCCGAACAACCATGAGATAAACATAATCATTCAAACCACGCACATGCAGGCACACACAGCCACTACCACCTCGAGGGAACTAACAAGACCACAGGCCTCCGACTGCTCTTGTAGATAAACCTGACGACAGGGTGTGAAGCAGAGGGGCCATTAGAATATGGAGGGGACGGGGAACTCGCTGTGTCCAATAACAGTTCAATCAAACCAGCAGTGCTGGTTGGGGGCACATATGTAGTTGACTTGGTTCAATAAGCGAGGAGCTGCAAATATATTTCAGCACAGAGTGAAAGCTTGCTCTCTGTAAGTGCCCATCCCTACTGTAAGTGCCTATTGAACATCCAAACTTGATAAAGGTTAGAGTGTGAATATACAGTGTACTGTAATGGGGTGTTTGCTGCTTTAAATCAATGGGGGGTGGGGACAGATATTCCTTAATTGGGAATAAGAATTGCATGTGGGGTTTTAATTTAGAGTTTGCCTCCTCTCCCGTTTTTCCTCATTGACTTTGGTTGTAGAAGAGCAATTACTAGGATTTGATTGGATTTAATTGCATTTCATTTTCATAGGAGAGGTGGTTCTGTGCCTCCAATACTGAAAATGATAAATGTGTGCTTGGTGTGTGTGTGTGTGTGTGTTAGCATGTGTGTGTGTGTGCCAGCGTGTGTGTGTGTGTGATATTCAAAAATCCCTCCTCTCCCCATCCTAATAACCTTCTGATCTGAACAGGTGAGAAAGAGTGTTAATGCTAATTAGCCTGACAATCAGCCACTCTGCCTCGTGTGACTCTGATCCCTCGCTATGTCACAAATATGTCTAAAATGGAAGACTCTTCCCTTCATAGTGCACTACATTTGACCAGCAAGAGTTGATGACTTCAGCCCCTGCAAGTCATTGCTAAGCTTGTCTTCTATCTATAACAGTTCTCTGTGCCTTATTTGGAAATCTCCCCCTTCTCCTGCTATCAGTTTTTATCTGATCACACCACTGTTCTTACATTCAGCAGTATGCAGGCCTAGTCTACCTTTCACAGACAGTCGTAGCACAATAATCCATTCAGCTTTGATGCATGGGGCCAGAGTCAGTGCACCTTGAAATCAGCTGCAGCTCCCTTCCTCTCCCCTCCCTCCTCCCATTCCCCCCCCCCCTCTCTCCCATCCCCCCCCATCACTCCCTCCCCTCTTTTCTATCCCCCCTCCATCCCCCCCTCCCTCTCTCCCATTCCTCCCTCCCTCTCTCCTTATCCCCCCCCCCCTCTCTCCCATTCCTCCCTCCCTCTCTTCCATCCCTCCCTCCCTCCTCTCCCATATCCCCCTCCCTCTCTCACTCCTCCCCCCCATCCCCCCCCCCCCCCCTCCCATTCCCCCCCCCTCTCATCCCTCCTCCCCCTCATCCCCCCCTCCCCCTCCCCCATCCCCCCCCCCCCCCCTCCCATCCCCCCCTCCCTCCCTAATGATCATTTATTTATGTAGGTAACTTGTTTAAGACAAATTGTGTGGATGAGACAATCTCCTCGTTAAGTTACGCTACTGTGTGAGTGTGCTGATGTTCTGCCTCGACCTTTTCTGGAGGTTAGGTGAGCTGCTACTAGTCCATGACTCTCCGCCCCAGCGCCATATTATGGTTCTGGCCCCTGTTTGATTTTACGCGCCTATGGGCAATTTGTGTATACCCCTCCTCCTCCTCCCTCCTCCCCCCCCCCCCCCCCTCCCCCTCTTTTTTTCCCTGTTCATCATATGCACATTCTCCCTATAAGATTTCAGGTCATGTTGGGGCTCATAACTCCTCTATCATCGGCTGCTGGTTTAGTGAAAGGAAGGAGGATGTGATGTGATTTATGAGGGTGTGTGTGTGTGTGTTTAGAATGCATAAGGCACGCGTGGGGTAAGTTTATGTGTGACACAATCCAGCCACTATGCAGGCCTGTGCTTCCAGTTCCTGTCAGCAGGCAGGTGATCACACTCTGGCTGAGCCTGGCTGTGTTCTCAATCCCAGACACACTGCAGAGTGGGATGCATCCCAAGAATAGTGGATTACTTAATTTGCCTGCATACATTGTGCAACAGCAATGATATGCAAGTCCTACCCAAGCATCTCAATAATGAAATCCCTGCCACAATCAAACTGTGAATGTTTCATATTGAGATATACCAACACACATGAGTATTCAGTCCCATTGACGTTTTCCACATTTTGTTTAGTTACTGCCTTATTCTAAAATTGATTAAAAAAAAAAATCCTCACCCAACAACACACAATATTATAATGACAAAGCTAAAAACAGGATTTAGACATTTTAGCAAATGGGTAAAAAATAATAAACTGAAATACATCACGCATTTACATAAACTATTCAGGACCTGCTACTCAGCACTTTGTTGAAGTACCTTTGCAGTGATTACAGCCTCGAGTCTT
Source organism: Coregonus clupeaformis (assembly GCF_020615455.1). Lineage (NCBI taxonomy): Eukaryota > Metazoa > Chordata > Actinopteri > Salmoniformes > Salmonidae > Coregonus > Coregonus clupeaformis. The sequence continues at coordinate 8,583 of NW_025535062.1, forward strand.
CTTGGGCATATCAACAAGCTTGGCACACCTGTATTTGGGGAATTTCTCCCATTGTTCTCTGCAGATCCTCAAAGTAGGATGGGAGCAAGCTGCACAGCTATTTTCAGGTCTCCAAGTTTGACCGGGTTAAAGTTGGGCTTGGCTGGGGCACAAAGACATTCAGAGACTTAACCCAAAGCCACTCCTGCATTGTCTTGGCTGTGTACTTAGGTTGTTGTCCTGTTGGAAGGTGAACCTTCAAAGGAGGTCTGAGCTTCTGGAGCAGGTTTTATCAAGGATCTCTGTGTACTTTGCTCTGTCTATCTTTCCTCAATCCTGACTAGTCTCCCAGTCCCTGCCATGAAAAACATCCCCACAGCATGATGCTGCCACCCCCAGGTTCTGCATAGGGATGGTGCCAGGTTTTAACACCATCCATATTGGTTTTTATTTTGCCATATATTTTTCAACTGTACTGTGATGTCACAAAAGTTTGAACCACTATTCGCATTTTGTTTCTACAGATTGTAAATTGAAATTAACATTTTTAAGCAAAAGTATTATTATAATTTTTTAAACAATTCTTCAAAAAATAATGGTTTTTTTATTATTAGATATTTGAGTTTAACTAAATATTTGTTGATTATTTGTTTGTTGTTTTGGAGGATTAAATTGAAATGCAACTACCCATCATGGCTGTTTTAGAAATAGTGATATTGGGAGATGATTTTCTTTTCAATCTGTAATCTGAATAAAGGGGAAAGGCATTCTTGAACATGGGGTGAGACTATTTTACTAATTTGCTAGAGAACCAGTTTGGATTTTAAGTATGTTGGTTGTATGACTGAAGCTTTTAGTGATAGGTCTAATGCTTTAATATTTAATTATTTCTGTCCTCCGAATTCATATTCGCTTAATTTTGTCTGGCTTGCCGTTCAAAATAAAATGGAACAATTTTTTCTCACATAATTTTAAAAACTGTTCGCTAGGGTAGGCAAGACCATAAGCAAATAGGTAAACTGGGATAATACTAAAGAGTTAATCAGGATGAATTTTTCCACAACAGACAGGTATTTATTCTATATAGCAGCAAGATCTATTATTTTTGCTAACTTTCAATTAAATGTATTGGAGTGAGATTGGTTATTTATGGATATGTGACCGAGTAATCACACCACCATCAGACCATGTTATAGCATTCCTAGTTATGTCAGAATGTTAGAGTATTCCTTGTTATGTCTTAGCAAAGCAAAGGGTTTAGTTTCAAGGCACCCATTTGATCTGCTTTAGTCTGTGGTTGGTGTATTCAAATACACAACGCCTGATGAATAAGACAACAAGTTACACAACACAAGTGGTGATCAAAAGATGCCCTTGCTGTATCAGTTTTTTTTTAAATTTTAGAAGTGGCTAAGACATAATGCACAATTATACCAGTAGAGACACTGACTTTGCACTTATGTAAGGCATGACAACTGTGTCGGCTCTGTTCTCCTGTATTATATACGGGCCGGATTAAACACACTGGATGAGTAGCTTGTTAGATGTGTGTGTGTGTGTGTGTGTGTGTGTGTGTGTGTGTGTGTGTGTGTGTGTGTGTGTGTGTGTGTGTGTGTGAGAGAGCTGGTCCTCTTCATGTGTATCTAATGAAACACCGTATTAGAGCAGAATATAAAGCAAAGGATTCAGTGACCGTTATTACTAATCCTGATTCTACGGCAGTAGTAGTAGTAGTGAATGGAAGGAAATATATTAATGCAATCAATCATTTAGGCTGGGTTTTATCTAACAAAGCCAAGTAGTGAGTTTTCAGATTTGGAGGATTTGGTTTTAGTTAATGGGGTAGATGACTGACTTTTGAGCTTGAGGATTTATTAGAGAAAATCCCAGAGATGCTGTTTGGACATGTGACAGTGAGACATTCAGATATCCACTAACAAACCATACTCCTTAAACCACAGGTCAATGACCACGTTTGCTGCACACGACATCCCGCATTACTCGGGATATCAAGTATTCTGTTTTTGAGTGATACATATAAACATCACATCCCGTTTACAATAACCCAAAAAGCTGTATCCCGGTTATGAGAAACGGATGATGCCTGGTGTTGGGATTTAGACGGGATACACGTGGCATGTAAACATCATGTATCCCATTTACTGTTGTTTTCATGGCGTCGCAGGCTCATTTTCGACTATCATGGGTGTTGTGTGATGAGGTTTTCATCTGACTGTCAAACAAATCACTTAAAAAAGTAGGCTACCTGTGCAGTTCGATCCACCATAATAATTTAGCCTACTATAATTAATTTACTATAATTTACTACTGGCTACTTTCACCCCTAATTTCTAGACAAGTTCCTGCTTATAATGCTGCACATTTGGTAGGCTATTTGTTTGTCAACAGTAGTTTGATACATGCAGCTTCTCTTCTGTCATAACTTGTTGCCCCAGAAAACTAAATAAAGTAGTGCTCACCAGAATAATGTGTCTTACATGGATAGAATGAATGCATTAGTAATCTACTAATTAACACCAGTAAAGTTGTTCTGTTACAGGAGGGGATCGCAGTTGAGCGACCCACTAGGTGTCATCCTCCCGACAACCTTAGGCACCTCCTCACTCACAGTGGGACCAATTATCATCCTATTGCGTCACCTGTGTCTATCGGTTAATCATAATCTACCTGTTCCAGAGACAAAATTAACATTTGTTGTATAATTTCACTGCAAGAAATGGCAAATTCTGCAGTGAGCAAATACGCTACATGTGAGAGTGTTGTAGCCTGCAGTCAGTGTTCATATTTCAGTTACTATTCCATTTAACCCATATGAACTTAAATGAGGAATATTCTGTTTATTCATAGTTACAGTGGATGTATGAGAGGGATATAAACGCATGTAAAACAGCTTATCCCGAATAAGACCAAAAGGGATTTGAGTACTATCTGGAATACTGTGGCATGTAAATGTGGTCAATGTGACCAATCAATTGACTTGATCTTACTCATCCAAGTCACCTTGTAGAATGATTGGACATGGGTAAAGTAAATAAATAGCATGCAGAGAAATATTCAAATAGATTGGATAAAGGATGATCCCCACTGCTCGAACAGCCAGACATATATGAAAATAAGAAATGTAAAGTCAATCTAAGATCAGAGATTGATGAGATGGGATGCACAAATCAAATCAAATTATATTCTAATGAATAATCTGGTGTAGACTAACAGTGAAATGCTTGCTAATACAACTGGTGTAGACTTTACAGTGAAATGCAAGCAAAGGGACAATAAGATGTGCTGTACTTCCACAGACATGGACAAAGGTCTCACTATTTAAGTTTTACAGCGTAGTTGTAATGTACTGTAAACACCTGTGGCTAACATTTATAGAAGGAATCTTTAACTCATTTGGAACATCCCACACAGTTACGTTTTGAAAGGGGTAGAGGTTTTTAATTATTGAAAACAATCGACTGATTTACATAGAATATGAATTCCTCCGCTTGGTAGATCGCTCCTTTAGCCTGATGACACAAACCGTTTTATGTTGTGGTTTGGAATTTAATTTGAGTGCAATCAACTTTGGTATTTCTCCAGAACTGGGTCTAAAGGGTACAGTGTGTAGGTGCCTTAGCCTGAATACTGCAGTGGTTGATGGCAGGGGCTCCTGTCTCTCTCTTCTATCCTAAGACAGCTTACGTGGATGAAGCACACAAGTGGTGCATGCTAAAATTACAATTACATGCAATTTCAATATCCGCCTGGCCCACTGAAAAGAGACGGGCTCAGAAATTCAATTAAGACGCGGTTGTAGCTGCCCTGGGGAAGACGAAGCAGGAAATCAGATATGAAAAGAGTTTATTTGCACCGATGTTGGTCATCTTTACAACTGAAGGTGGGGTGACTCTTCAATTAATATGAAGGACATCAAGGTTATGGGGCCCATGCGTTGGTAAACAGGTGCAAGCATCAGAGAGGCTGTAAAAGCCTGGTGTAGAGACAGAGTACCACAGTGTATGTATACAATAAAATGTGGATAAATTACAAACATAGCTATAGGGGGATTTCATTTTAGCAGTACAGAAAAAAAAAAAATATTTTGCTACTCTTTTTTCATGAAGAAAGTGAGCAAAAATGTGCTTGAGCATCACTCTCTATATATGAGCGTTTACATGAATTCGGTACCCTGTTGTGGTTCCCCGGGAGCATTTAGGCACTCCGAACCAGATTATTATTCTGCATGTCAAAGTGTTTTGCTGACAAGGACCCGAGATTTAAGATCTTAAGTACACATATTTTCACCATGGACCGTGATCAGGAAATCCTTTTGGCACCCTGCCACTGGTCAGTGTGTATATAGTGTATATGGAATTGTTGGAACGTGTAGAATAGATCAAAGGCACTAGGCCTTAGTCTTCAAACTTCACCTAATATCCCTGCCTCGGGGTAAACTCACTCCCACTGAAAGAAACAATATTGTTCTAGCATATTTAGATAATTCTTAGCACTATTTTATTATAGGACAGCAAGATGCCTCGGCCAACAAATAAAAACATATTTGCTTATTTTATTTATGTATATTTATGAAAAGAGGGGTATTGTTTCGTTCTTTCACAAATATGGCATTTTTATAATACATTCAGTATCATTTCATATTACATGTTGTTTCAGAGGAATGCCTGGAGGGTGATTATGTTTGGGTGATAGTAATAAGAGCGGGTGTAGGACAGAATATATACAGTGCATTGAAAGTATTAAGACCCCCTTCACATTTTTCCACATTTTGTTACGTTACAGCCTTATTCTAAAATGGATTAAATATAATTTTTTCTTCATCAATCTAATACATAATGACAAAGCTAAAACAGGGTTTTAGAAATGTTTTAAATTGATTAAACATAAAAACAGAAATACCTTATTTACATAAGTATTCAGATTCTTTTCTATGAGACTAAACGACTCAGGTATCTGTTTCATTAATCATCATTGAGATGTTTCTACAACTTGATTGGAGTCCACCTGTGGTAAATTCAATTGATTGGACATGATTTGGAAAGGCACACACCTGTCTATATAAGGTCCACAATTGACAGTGCATGTGGAGGAAAAACCAAGCCATGAGGTTGGGAATCTGTCTGTAGAGCACCGAGAAAGGATTGTGTCGAGGCACATATCTCTGCAGCACTCCAACAATCAGGCCTTTGCGGTAGAGTGGTTAGATGGAAGCCACTTCTGTAGTAAAAGGCACATGACAGCTCCGCTTGGAGTTTGCCAAAAATTGAAGGATCAGACCATGAGAAACAAGATTCTCTGGTCTGATGAAACCAAGATTGAACTCTTTGGCCTGAATGCCAAGTGTCAAGTCTAGAAAGAAGTTCGGCACCATCCCTACAGTGAAACATATGGTGGTGGCAGCATCATGCTGTGGGGATGTTTTTCAGTGGCAGGGACTGGTAGACTAGGCTGTGATCAAGGAAAGATGAACGGAGCAAAGTACACAGAGATCCTTGATGAAAACACGCTTCAGAGGCACTCAAGACTCAGACTGGGGCGAAGGTTCACCTCTAACAGGACAACGAACCTAAGCACACAGCCAAGACAACGAGGAGTGGCTTCGGGACAAGTTTTGAATGTCTTGAGTGGCCCAGCCAGAGCCTGGAATCAACTTGATCGAAACTCCCCAAATACAGGTGTGCCAAGCTTGTAGCGATATACCCAAGACAATTTGAGGCTGTAATCGCTGCCAAAGGTGCTTCAACAGAGTACTTGAGTAAAGGGTCTGAATACTTATGTAAATGTAATATTTCAGTTTTTAATTTTTTTAAATAAATGAGCAATAATTTCTAAAACCCGCTGTATGAAGTATGTGTAGATTGGATGAGGAAAAAAATACAATTTATCAATTTTAGAAAAAGGTTGTAACCTAACAAAATGTGAAAAGTAAGGGGTTGAACACTTTCCAAAGGCACTATATACAGGAGAGTATTTGGATACACTGCCGAATTTGCAGGTTTTCCTACATACAAAGCATGTTGAGGTCTGTAATTTTTATCATAAGTAACTTCAACTGTGAGAGAGACGGAATCACATGTATGATTTTTAAGTAATTAATTTGATTTTATTGCATTTTATTGCATGGACATAAGTATTTGATAAATCAGAAAAGCAGAACTTAATATATGGTACAGAAACCGATGTTTGCAATTACAGAGATCATAGTTTCCTGTAGGTTTGACCAGGTTTGTACACACTGCAGCAGGGATTTTGGTCCACTCCTTCATACAGACCTTCTCCAGATCCTTCAAGTTTCGGGGGCTGTCGCTGGGCAATACGGACTTTCAGCTCCTCAAAGTGATTTTTATTGAGTTCAGGTGAGACTGGCTAGGCCACTCCAGGACTTTGAGATGCTTTCTAGGAGCCACTCCTTAGTTGCCCTGGCTGTGTGTTTCCTGGTCGCTGTCATGCTGGGAAGACCCAGCCACGACTCCATCTTCAATGATCTTACTGAAGAAGGAGGTTGCCGTTAAGATCTCGCGATACATGGCCCCATCCATCCTTCCCTCAATACGGTGCAGCTATCCGTCCCCTTTGCAGTTAACCAAAGAATGATGTTTCACCTCCATGCTTCACGGTTGGGATGGTGTTTTTGGGGTTGTACTCATCCTTCTTCTTCCTCCAAACATCGGGAGGGAGTTTAGACCAAAAAGCTTTATTTTTGTTATCAGACATGACTCCTCCCATTCCTCCTCTGGGTATCAGATGGTCATTGGCAACATCAGAAGGGCCTGGACATGCGCTGGCTTGGAGCAGGGGACTTGAGGTGCGCTGCAGATTTTAATCATGACGGCGCAGTGTGTTACTAATGGTTTTTGAGACTGTGGCTAGCTCTCTTCAGGTCATTGACCAGGTCCTGCCGGTGATCCCTCACCTTCCTCATGATCATTGATGCCCCACGAGGTGAGATCTTGCATGGAGACCCCAGACAGATTGACGTATCTTGAACTTCTTCCATGTTCTAGCTAATTGCGCCAACAGTTGTTTCCTTCTCACCAAGCTGTGCCTATTGTCCTGTAGCCCATCCCAGCCTTGTGCAGGCTCCACAATTTTATCCCTGTTGTCCTTACACAGCCTCTGGTCATGGCCATTGTGGAGAGGTTGAGTCTGGTGAGTGGACAGGTGTTTTTATACAGGTAACGAGTTAAACAGGTGCAGTTAATACAGGTAATGAGCGGAGAACAGGAGGGCTTCTAAAGAAAAACTAACAGGTTCTGTGTATGGTTTGGAATTTTACTGGTTGATAGTTTATGTATGCAATAAAAATGCAAATTAATTACTTACAAATCATACAATGTGATTTTCTGGATTTTTGTTTTAGATTCCGTTCACAGTTGAAGTGTACCTATGATAAAAAAAACAGACCTCTACATGCTTTGTAAGTAGGAAAACCTGCAAATGGCAAAATATCGTTTCCCCACTGCATATGGTCATCAATCCATCCAAGTAACATTGTCACATCTGCTCCTGCAATGCCCTCACTGCTCATCCTGTGTGTTCCTTGACCTGCCGCCACTCCTTCAGTACTCTCGCCTCTCTGTGTGTGTTATTGTGGGCGGAGACAGGGCGGAAAATGAGCAGAACCTCACCAGCTGCAACCTGTTCCATAATCAAGACCTCTACAAATACTCAGTCCTGCCAATTTCCCACACTGCCAGATCGTAATCTCTGCTCAGTCAGTCCACGGCCAAATGGTTACTATTCAGATCATGTTATCCTGTTGTGCCTGTTTTCCCTTGCCTGACGCGGTTTTTCTCTCCGCCACAGTTCTGCCCGCCTGGACTCTGGTCCCTGTCTCCAGTCCCACGCTCCGTCATCCTGCCAGCTCTGTCCGGATTTCCCACTCTACTACTCCCCTGATTCCTCCTGCCGGACCTGCTCTCACTCCCTGTCCCGAACTCCCCATCGCCTCCAGCCTCAGCCTCCGCACCTGGGTTCCAGCAGTTTCCGACCTGCACTCCATCTTCCCCCTGTGTTACAATAAATACCTGGTTATTCATCCCAGTCTCCCTGGTCTGAATCTGCTGTGTTTTTCCACTCAAGGTAACAGTACGATCTGGCCAAAGAGATGAACCCAGCAGATTCTGCTACTCTCCACCAAACCCTCACGGCCAAGGCGCCCTGCTCGAGCAACATGACCAAGCTCCTGAAGACCCTTCTGGAGAACATCAAGGAATTTTTCACGAGCCTTACCTTGACCTACAGGGCCGATCCTTCGCCCGGAGCTCACAACAGTCAAGTCCTTCTCCTCCGCCTGAGTGGTTGATTCTGACTCCCGAGCGCTTTCGCGATGGCAACCTTGGAGAGTACAGACCTCTTTTGGCACAATGTTCACTAGTATTTGAGCAAAAACTCCTACTTCTCATGCTAGCGAACGGGCCAAGATTTTTCGATTGGCTGCCTCCGTGGAGCAGCGCTCTCCTGGGCTCCGGGAGAGACAGTTCCCCATCTGCTTCTCCTACTCCAGATTCACGAGGAGATGAAGAAAGTTTCAACCACCCAGTCTGGGCGTAAGGATGCTGCTAAACGACTCCTGTCCCTCCGTCAAAGGCCCCATAGTGTTGCTGAGATGGCATGTGAGTTGTGCACCCCTGCTGAGAGCGGCTGGAATGAGGAGGCCTTCAGGAGCATTCTGGAACGTGCCGCCTACTGAGACCCTCAAGGACAAGTTGGTGACCAGGGATGAGCCTGATGGACTTGATGAACTCCATCTCTCTCACTGAGTGTGGAGGGAGAGGGTAGGTAGGGTTGTATGTCCTATAATATCTGCTTCTGTGCCTTGTCCTCCTTCTCTGACTGCATCCCATCCCCATGCTCGACAAGATCCTGGAACCCATGCAGCTCGGGATGGCCCTTCTCTCTCTCCAGAGGAGAGGCATGCACGGATGGGGCTAGGAGCTGCCTATTTATTTTAATTTGCCGCGTTACTTAGGCAAGTAATTAAGAACAAATTCTTATTTACAATGACGGCCTACAACGCCAACCCGGATCGACGCTGGGCCAATTGTGGCCACCCTATGGGACTCTAATCACGGCCGGTTGTGATTCATCCTGGAATCGAACCACGCCTCAGTGACGCCTCAAGCACTGAGATGGAGTGCCTGATCGCTGCGCCACCGGGAGCCCGAGTGGTGCAGCCTATACTGCCAGGTTGGTCACTTTGTCTCCACTTGTTTCCTGCGCTCAACAAAAGAGGGGGCTCGGCAGTAGTGGGGGGATATACTGTTGAGCCAAATCGCCTGCCCATCTTGGCCCCAGAACCCTGCTTGAAGGCAACCTTGTGAGCAGGCTTTTCTTGTGTATGATTAAAAGCCGAAGAGAACTTCCTGGACCGAGGTGTTGCTTACCAGTTGGGCCTGGACACTTCCATGTCTGTGAGAGAACCATCCCTGTCATCCTGCGTTGGAAATCACCAGCAAAAGAACTTGCCCACATAATCACCTGTCCTTACTCTCCCCTGGTTCTTGGCCATCCATGGCTAAAGCTACACAACCCACAGATTGACTGGACCGACGTGAATTGCAACTACTTGGAGTTCATTTTGTCACACTAATTGTTTACAATCTGCTCCCTTCCCCCTGCCTTGCTGGGCCCAAGTTCATTCCAGAACCTCCGGACCTGTCAACGTTCCTCCTGAGTATCACGGATCTAGCTCCTGTGCTCAGCAAAGCACTGCCACGCCTGTCGCTGCTGCCTCATCGGCCGAACGACAGCGCCATTGACCTCCAGCCCAGAGCTCCTCTCCCAGTAGCTGGTTGTTTAACCTCTCTCGTCCCGAGCAGGAGGCTATGGAGAGATAAACAGGATTCTCTGGCTGCAGGACTTATCAAGCCATCTTCCTCCCGGTGGTGCTGGGTTTTTTTTTGTGAAGAAGAAGGATGGGTACTGAGGCCATACATAGACTTCCGTGGTCTGAATAATATCACTGTTAAGAAACAAGTACCCCTTTGCCACCATCAGCTCTGCTTTTTGTGCCCCTCTGTGGTGCCAAAGTGTTTACCAAATCCTCGGCCTCCTGGAATGCCTACCACCTTGTCCGCATAAGAGAGGGGGACGAGTGGAAGACTGCGTCTCAACACACCACTTGGTCGCTTAGAGTATTTGGTCATGCATTTTGGTCTTACTAACGCCTCTGCTGTTTTCAGAACCTAGTCAATGACGTGGGTGGGAGGGATGTGATTGGATGCTTCGTTTTTGTCTATTTAGATGACATCCTGATTTTTTTCCAAGGGACCCTGAGGCTCACCAGCAACATCGTTGCCAAGTTCTCCAAAGGCTGTTGGAGAATGTGTTAAAGCTGAAATGTGAGTTCATGGTCACACAGAGTCTTTCCTGGGTTAAATTTATTGCACAGGGACAGTTAGTGTATGGACCCCCGCCAAGGTCATGGCAGTCACAGAGTGGCCTGCGGCTCCAACCTGAAGCAGCTACAGGTTCCTGGGGGCTGCAAACTTTTTATAGACGATTAATCTGACAACAGCCGCCTGGCAGCACCTCTCACAATCCTCACCTCCACCTCCACTCCATTCAGTGGACTCCCTGAGGCAGAGGCAGCATTCCTGGAACTCAAGCGTTGCTTCACCTCCACTCCAGTCCTTACTCAGCCCGACCCAGAACTCCAGTTCATCGTGAAGGTGGACGCCCTGACACCGGGGTAGGTGCTGTTCTGTCTCAAGTTCCCCCCTCTGAACTGTAGCTGCACCCATATGTATTCTTTTCCCCGTACTCACCTGCAGAGAGGAATTTTGACATCAGAAACCGAACCCTTGGCAGTTAAGCTGGCTCTGGAGGAATGGTGTCACTGGCTGGAGGGCTCTGTAACCCCCTTCATCGTGTGGACTGACAATAAAAACCTGTCCTACATCCAGACCAAACGTCTGAACTTCTGGCAAGCCAGCTGGGCCTTGTTCTTTGTGACACCCACATTCACACCTCGGTGGTAATGGCTAAGCGATAATCCCTTTAAACATCCACTTCAAACAACACAGTAGTGAGAGGCCATCAAATATACTCCACCTGCATCGCTGCCGGGCCACACCTGGGAGATCGAGTCCGCATCCGCCAGGCTCAGCAGAACCAGCCTGAACTAGTAACGGTCCTAGTAATGCTCTGTTTGTCTCAGATTGTGTTCGCTCTCTGGATGTTCTTAGTGGGGACATTTCACCCACCTCATCTGTCACACTGGTATGAACCGGACGCCTTCCTGCATCAGCGCACAGGCCTACCATGGAGAGAGATGTGAGAGTTTGTTCAGCTCGTTAGTTTGTGCCCGAACAAAACTCTCCACTAAACCTAATTCAACACGTCGCAGATCCCAAATGCCAATGACGTGTGATTTTCGCCACTTGGTCACACTAGTGGCAACCAATGTTTCACCAATATTGATAGAGTTCAAAAACGAATACCCCAACCTCCAGAGACTGACTGACTTGTTCAACTGCAAAAGTCACAACTGGGCAGAGGACCACAGTTTACCTCTACAGGTATGGAGATCCTCGTCAGCTCTTGGTATCAATGTAGTCTTTCGGGGTGCCCCAGACCAACGTCCGACGAACGGGCAAACCAAGATGGAGACTGCCTTACGCTGGGTGTGACTTCTGCTAACCCTTCCTCCTGGAGCGCTCAGCTACCCTTCGTTGAATATGCTCACAACAACCTCACCAACGCCTCATCAGGTATGTCACCCTTCGAGTGTGCTCTGTACCAAACCCCGTGTTCCCGCCTAACACGAGGTTGAGGTTGGTGCCCTTTATCCAGACATCTGGCTATTGTCACTGCAGACGGAGGGAAGGCCCACTGCCCTTCTTCGCGCTCTCCGAGACTGGTCCAAGCCAACCGCCACCGCCTCAGCTCCAGTCTACACCCCCGGTCAAATGGTATATTTCTCATCGGTGATCTGGTTGAAGGTGGTATGGTAAATTTTCTCGATTCATTGGACCCTTTGAAATTGACTGTGTCATTAAACCCTCTGCGGTGCACCTGAAACTCCCAGCCCCTCTCAGGATCCATCGCATCTAAAATGTATCCCTGATTAAACCTGGCTTCCACCCTCTGTCTCCTCCTGCAGCAGCTCCTCCAACCCCCTCGGCCCATCGATGACCATCCTGACTATATCAGCCTGGTGGCTTCTTGGACGGCGCTGTTGGGGTCGGGGCTGGCAGTACCTGGTGGACTTGGAGGATACAGGCCTGAGGAGCGCTGTGGGTGCCCTGCCGTCACATTCTGGACTCCTCCCCAACACGTGGATTTTATACCACACCAAGATCAGCTCTGGCCGTAAGCTTGGCCAGGTGGCGCCCCTGTAGGTCTGTCACATCTCCTCCTTGCAACGCCCTCTACTGCTCATCCTGTGTCTCCTTGACTTGCCGCCACTTTCCCAGTACTCTCTCCTCAATTTCCCCCCCCCTCTGTGTGTGTGTGTGATTGTGTGGGCGGAGACAGGTGTGCTGGAGTCAGAGCAGATCCCCACCAGCTGCAAACTGTTCCATAATCAGACCAAAAAAACACTCAGTCTGCCACTTCCACACTGCCAGATCGCAACTCTGCTCAGTCAGTCTAGGCTTGTCCCAGCTGCTTGTTACTATTCAGATCCTGTTATCCTGTTGTGCCTGTTTTCCCCTGCCTGACGCTGGATTCCCCACGCGCTACTCCTTGGATTCCTCCGAACTGGGGCTCACTCCTGTCTCGAACCCTCACTCCAGCCTCAGCCTCCGCACCTGGTTTCCAGCAGTTTTCGACCTGCACTCCATCTTTCTGCTTCAATAAATACCTTGGTTACTTCATCCCAGACCCCCGCCTGAGTCTGCTCTTGGTTTCTGTTCCACTCCGCATAACAAACATAATGGGTATATATACCCAGATTATGGTGTGTATATTATAATCTACATTTTTATATAATAAACAGAAATATGAACACAACATGTAGGTCCCATGTTTCCATGAGTTGAAATAAACGATCCCAGAAATTTTCCATATGCACAAAAAATCTTGGTTTCTCTCAAATGTTGTGCACAAATTTGTTTAATCCCTGTTGGTAAACATTTGGTCCTTTGCCAAGATAATCCATCCACCTGACAGTGTGGCATATCAAGAAATCCAAAATCAAATCACATTTTATGTGGCCACAGGCGAATACAACAGGTGTAGACATTACAGTGAAATGCTACTTACAGCCCTTAACCAACAATGCATTTATTTTTAATAAAAAAGTAAAAACAACAACAAAAAAAAGTGTTGAAAAAAAGAGCAGAAGTAAAATAAAATAAACAGTAGGGAGGCTATATATTACAGGGGGGCCAGTGCAGAGTCAATGTGCGGGGGAACCACAATAGTTGAGGTAGTTGAGTAATATGTACATGTGGGTAGAGTTAAAGTGACTGTGCATAAAGATAATTAACAGAGTAGCAGCAAAGCGTAAAAAGATGGGGTGGGGGTGGGGGGGGAGACAGTGGAATAGTTCGGGTAGCCATGATTGCTGTTCAGGAGTCTTATGGCTTGGGGGGTAGAAGCTGTTGAAAGTCTTTGGACCTAGACTTGGCACTCGGTACCGCTATGGTGCGGTAGCAGAGAGAACAGTCTATGACTAGGGTGGCTGGAGTCTTTGACAATTTTGAGGGCCTTCCTCGGACACCGCCTGGTATAGAGGTCCTGGATGGCAGCTGATTGAACAGCATGATCCATTACACAGGTGCACCTAAGTTGCTGTGGGACAAATAAAGGCCACTCCTAAAATCTGCAGTTTTGTCAGCCACAACACAATGCCACAGATGTCTCAAGTTTTGAGGAGCATGCAACTGGCATACGCTGACTGCAGGAATGTCCATCAGAGCTGTTGCCAGGGAATTGAATGTTAATTCTCTACCATAAGCTGCATCCAACATCATTTTAGAGAATTTGGCAGTCGTCCAATCGCCTCACAACCGCAGACCGCGTGTAACCACGCCAGCCCAGGACCTCCACATCCGGGTTCCACCTGGGGGATAGTCAAAGAGACTAGCCACCGGACAGCTGATGAAACTGAGAGTATTTCTGTCGCAATAAAGCCCTTTTTGTGGGGAAAAACTCATTCTGATTGGCTGGTCCTGGCTCCAGGCCCACCGAGCACTGTGCCATGGCTGCGCCCCTGCCCAGTCATGTGAAATGGCATAGATTATGGCTAATTTATTGATGATTAAATTGACTGATTTCCTTATATGATCTGTAACTCAGTAAAATCATTGAAATTGTTGCATGTTGTGTTTATATTTCTGCTTCAGTATAGATCTGTCATATTTATATGTATCATAGGCATTTGACTGGAAATTAATGGGAAATTCATTTTGCATTTCCACAAAAAACATTTTAAAGAAGAAAGAATAGAAAGATAAAAAATAATATCACATAAAAAAAATTATTATTATATATGTTTCACTGCAATGCATCTTCTGTAAAAAAGTTAAATCCAGAAGAATTTTTTCTTCTTCTAGAAATCACACCACAACAGCAGGATGTACACTTTTCTCCCATCAAGTGACTACACTGCATCCTTCCAAAATCAGCGCATCAATTAGCACAATGAAATTGAAGCTAACGGGAGAATTAAAGGCGTCTGCATACATGGAGCATAAACAAGGACCGACACAAGAATAGCAAAAGGGGTGGAAACACAACCCTGTAATTGCAGAGAGAGACTATTGTTACCACTGAAGGGGGAGATGGGGAGTAAAAGGAGAGGTGGTGGGGGGGGTCAGACTGCATCTTCCAGAGGGACAGCCGCGAAGGTCCCCGCTCCAAGACATGGGGACACTTGCTGGAATGACAATCTATCACGTCGGGGGTGCGGGGCGGGGGCGGCCCGTACACGCTGTTGGCTGCAGCACGGTTAATTGTCTTCAACGTCTCAGAGCGCCGAACCCTTGTCCCCCTCCTGCGATCTGCGCTCTCATGGTGTTTTTGTTTTTCGTGTTAAGGGCTTTAATTAATTAAGGTCTTGTAGTGGGAAATAAAAGGCAAGCATAACTTAATGATAGTCTATTAATAAATAAAAAGATGGGGACGCTATTTTCAGCGGGGCGTTGATGTGACACGTACTCCGGGTTCACTGACCACTCACATTTGCCACCACGCACCCAGAGTGCCATCTCAGCAAGACTCAAATGCCAGATGCCAGTTTGTCAAGGCATACAAATGTATGCTGCTTACCCTGCCAGATATCCAACAACACTGGTGAGTTGTATTCTATAGTTTTTTTAAATATATATACAGTATTATTTCGAAAAACATTTTTTGGAGTGGATCAGCTTTAGTATTGCAGATAGATTGTGGCTTCTATCAATATAATTGTCTGCATCATTTCACCCCATATACTTTGCCAGATATCAACAACCCTCGTGA
Source organism: Coregonus clupeaformis (assembly GCF_020615455.1). Taxonomy (NCBI): domain Eukaryota; kingdom Metazoa; phylum Chordata; class Actinopteri; order Salmoniformes; family Salmonidae; genus Coregonus; species Coregonus clupeaformis. The sequence continues at coordinate 23,994 of NW_025535062.1, forward strand.
AATGTATTCAATATTCCATTTTACCATAAAGTACCCTTTTCATATTTATCATTGGTATGAATATAAACATGGAACTAGGCAAAAACACTGCTACTGCATTGGCATCAGTTTGGGCCCCCAAAAAGTACACAAATAACATAACCAAATAGCATCATCTAAACCCCACACATACTGGTTCTGTAAAATAACATCTATAATATGCCTATGGCCAAACATATCACACTGGGCTGATAACAAAAACGAAATCCTCAGAGTATGTGTAGCAGATAGCATCCATAAACCTCCCCCATGTATAAATAGGTAAACATGCATTGCATATCTACATACACAGAGTGGACAAAACATTAAGAACACCTTCCTAATATTGAGTTGCCCTCAGAATAGCCTCAATTCGTCGGGGCATGGACTCTACAAGGTGTTGAAGCGTTCCACTGGGATCTTGGCCCATGTTGATTCCAATGCTTCCCACCATTGTGTCAAGTTGGCTGGATGTCCTTTGGGTGGTGGACCTTTCTTGATACTCATGGGAAACTGTTGAGCGTGGAAAACCCAGCAAGCGTTGCAGTTCTTGACACACTCAAACCGGTTGTGCCTTGCACCTACTACCATACCCTGTTGAAAGACACTTAAATATTTTGTCTTGCCATTCACCCTCTGAATGGCACACAAAAATCCTTCTTTAACCTGTCCCTCCCTTTCATCTTCACTGATTGAAGTGGATTTAACAAAGTAGACATCAATAAGGGATCATAGCTTTCACCTTGATTCACTTGGTCAGTCTATGTAATGGAAAGAGAAGGTGTTCCTAATGTTTTTTTCACTCAGTGTAAGTTACAGACCTAAATTATAAGTTAATCATACAAAGGCACCTATGGTCGGTATGTTTCATCAGTCACAAAATCCCAACCATACTAGATGAAGCTGTGTTCTGGCCTGTATGCTGGTATTGACTCAGTAACAGCTGGACCATCAGTCCTGTTTAAAGTCTCACTGGGTATTTTGTCCTCATCCCCTGTCCTCCTGTCCCCTTGGCAGAGTCTTTACCAGAGGCTGCATTGGGCGGTAGATCTACCCCTCTACTGGTTTACAGTGGCAAGGCCGTCACCAGTTTACCTACACAGCCACCTGTTTAATAGGGAAATAGAAAAGGATGAGAAGAGAGAGCGAGAGACAGAGAGAGAGAGAGAGAGAGAGAGAGAGAGAGAGAGAGAGAGAGAGAGAGAGAGAGAGAGAGAGACAGAGACAGAGACAGAAACAGAGACAGAGACAGAGACAGAGACAGAGACAGACAGAGACGAAAGAGAGAGAGAGAGAGAGAGACAGAGAGAGAGTGAGTGAGAGAGAGAGAGAGAGAGAGGGGTGAGAGAGAGAGAGCGCGAGAGAGATTAGAGAGAGAGACAGAGAGAGAGAGAGAGAGACTGAGTGAGAGAAAAAAGAGACTGAGAGAGAGAGACTGAGAGAGAGAGAGACACAAGTGAGAGAGAGAGAGACAGATACTGAGAGAGAGAGAGACAGAGAGAGAGAGAGAGAGAGCAAGACAGAGAGAGAGAGAAAGAGAGAGAGACTGAGAGAGAGAAAAAGAAGAGACTGAGAGAGAGAGAGAGACTGAGAGAGAGAGAGACACAGCGAGTGAGAGAGAGAGAGAGACAGATACTGAGAGAGAGAGAGACAGAGAGAGAGAGAAAGACAGAGAGAGAGAGAGAGAGACTGAGAGAGAGAAAAAGAGACTGAGAGAGAGAGAGAGAGAGAGAGAGAGAGAGAGAGAGAGAGAGAGAGAGAGAGAGAGAGAGACAGAGAGAGAGAGTGAGCAAGAGAGAGTGAGAGAGAGGGAGAGAGAGAGAGAGAGTGGGAGAGAGGGGGAGAGAGGAGAGAGAGAGAGAGACAGGGAGAGAGACAGAGAGAGAGAGAGAGAGAGAGAGAGAGAGAGAGAGAGAGAGAGAGAGAGAGAGAGAAGAGAGAAAGAGAGAGAGCGAGAGAGAGAGAGTCACAGCGAGTGAGAGAGAGTGAGAGAGAGAGAGAGGGGGGAGAGAGAGTGAGAGAAGGGAGAGAGAGAGAGAGAGAGAGACAGAGAGAGAGAGAGAGAGAGAGAGAGAGAGACAGGGAGAGAGAGGGAGAGAGGGGAAAGAGAGAGAGAGTCACAGTGAGTGAGAGAGGAGAGAGAGAGAGAGAGAGAGAGAGAGAGAGAGAGAGAGAGAGAGAGAGAGAGGGAGAGAGAGAGAGAGAGAGAGAGGAGAGACAGAGAGACAGAGAGACACAGCGAGAGAGAGAGAGTCACAGCGAGTGAGAGAGACGGAGAGAGAGAGAGAGAGAGAGAGAGAGAGAGAGAGTCACAGCGAGTAGAGAGAGACGGAGAGAGAGAGAGAGAGAGAGAGAGAGAGAGAGAGAGAGAGAGAGAGAGAGAGAGATAGAGAGAGAGAATAGTCTGGGTAGCCATTTGATTAGATGTTCAGGAGTCTTATGGCTTGGGGGTAGAAGCTGTTTAGAAGCCTCTTGGACCTAGACTTGGCGCTCCGGTACCGCTTGCCGTGCGGTAGCAGAGAGAACAGTCTATGACTAGGGTGGCTGGAGTCTTGGACAATTTTTAGGGCCTGACACCGCCTGGTATAGAGGTCCTGGATGGCAGGAAGCTTGGCCCCAGTGATGTATTGGGCCGTACGCACTATCCTCTGTAGTGCCTTGCGGTCGGAGGCCGAGGGAGTTGCCATACCAAGCGGTGATGCAACCAGTCAGGATGTCTCTCTCGATGCTGCAGCTGTAGAACCTGTTGAGGATCTGAGGACCCATGCCAAATCTTTTCCAGTCTCCTTAGGGGGAATAAGTTTTGTCGTACCACTCTTCACGACTGTCTTGGTATGCTTGGACCATGTTAGTTTGTTGGTGATGTGGACACCAAGGAACTTACTCAACCTGCTCCACTACAGCCCCGTCAATGAGAATGCTCGGTCCTCTTCTTTTCCTGTAGTCCACATTCATCTCCTTTGTCTTGATCACATTGAGGCAGAGGTTGTTGTCCTGGCACCACATGGCCAGGTTCTGACCTCCTCCCTATAGGCTGTCTTGTCGTTGTCGGTGATCAGGCCTACCGCTGTTTTGTCATCAGCAATCTTAATGATGGTGTTGGAGTCGTGCCTGGCCATGCAATCATGAGTGAACAGGGAATACAGGAGGGTCAAGGGGTGTTTGTGATTGAGACTGCTGGGCAAAATAGTCCACATTCATTGTCCACACAGAGTCCTCTGTGGCTCTACAGTACATGCAATAAAGAGAACGGTTGTTTGTGAGCCACTTTGCGAGTTGCTGCAACTATTGCCAGGTTTCTACTACCAAAGCACAATAGAAGAACAGAATGGCAAGCCGAGCAATTGCATCACTACTAGTTACAGCCACGTTCCAAGCCGTCGGTCTCCATAGAAACAGTTTGAACAGCGATCAGGCGGTGCCGTCAAATATACAATTTTTAATGGCATCTAATTTTATATAATTGACGCCGGGAGATTGGGTCAGCACGGGGATAGTAATGTAAATACAACAGACATGGTGTAGAGGGAGGAGTGATTGAAGCCTGGTTGAGATTTATAGGAACGGAGAGTGCCTTGTTTATAAAGATACTTGCTAAAATCTGGCAATTTATAAGTGACAGTGTTTTCAAAACATTATAAGCCAAGTAAGCAGAGCTGTTAACTCATTTGGGTACATGTGAACGTAAATTAAAGCAATTATGCTCACCAAGAAATGGAACACAATTGAATTAACTGTTGTTGAATAAATCAACTGTCCCACATCTGGCAACTGTCCTTAATCTTCTGTCCAACTCTTCAGCAACTGTTGCTATGCTGCCAAAATATGACCGCCAACAGCAATGATGACACTGTACACTATAACTGAAATTCACTTACTTATATAGGAAACACTAGTTAACTGTTGGTACAGTATAATCCGTCTCTCTCATACACTGTAAAAGGGCTAAACATTGAGCACAACAATATACTTGTCATACGTAAACAGGTGTGAACAAGACAATGATGTATAGACACCATTCACAGAGGGGTAATGTAAGGACAATGTGTTGCATTAACACTGAGGTGTATTATAAGGACAGCATCAACCTAAATATCCAGCACAACAAACACAGTGCCTTCAGAAAGTATTCATACCCTTTGACTTATTCCACATTTTGTTGTGTTACAGCTTGAATTCAAAATGGATTACATTTCTTTTTCTAACCCATCTACACACAATACCCCATAATGACAGTGAAAACATGTTTAGACATTTTTGCCATTTATTGAAAATTAAATATAGAAATATTGAATTTACATAAGTGTTCACACCCCTGAGTCAATACGTTATTGAAGCACCTTTGGCAGCGATTACAACTGTCTTTCTGGGTAAGTCTCTAAGACCTGGATTGTGCAACACTTGCCCATTTTTTCTTTTCAGAATTCTTCACGCTTCTGTCAAAATGGTCGTTGATCTTTGCTAGACAACCAATTTCAGGTCTTGCCATAGATTTTCAAGTAGATTTAAGTCAAAACTTTAACTTGGCCATTCAGGAACATTCACTGTCTTCTTGGTAAGCAACTGCAGCGTAGATTTGGCCTTGTGTTTTAGGTTATTGTCCTGCTGAACGGTGAATTAATCTCCCAGTGTCTGGCGGAAAGCAGACTGAACCAGGTTTTTTTCCTCTAGGATTTTGCCTGTGCTTAGCTCCATTCTATTTCTTTTTATCCTGAAAAACTCCCCAGTCCTTAATGATTACAAGCATACCCATAACATGATGCAGCCACCACTATGCTTGGAAAATATGGAGAGTGGTACTCAGTAATGTGTCGTATTGGATTTGCCCCAAACATAACACGTTGTATTCAGGACAAAAGTGAGTGAAGGAGTTGATTATTTTGTTTAACATTCAAACAGGATGCATGTTTTGGAATATTATTATTCTGTACAGGCTTCCTTCTTTTCACTCTGTCAATTAGGTTAGTATTGTGGAGTAACTACGATGTTGTTGATTCATCCTCAGTTTTCTCCTGTCACAGCCATTAAACTCTGTAACTGTTTTAAAGTCACCTTCCTCTCCGGCAACTGAGTTAGGAAGGACGCCTGTATCTTTATAGTGACTGGGTGTATATATACACCATCCAAAGTGGTACTAATAACTTCACCATGCTCAAAGGGTATTCAATGTCTGCTCTTTTATTTTTAACCATCTACCAATAGGTGACCTTCTTTGCGAGGCATTGGAAAACCTCCCCCTGGTCTTTGTGGTTGAATCTGTGTTTGAAATTCTCTGTCGACTGAGGACCTTATAGATAATTGTATATGTGGGGTACAGAGATGAGGTAGTCGTTCAAAATCATGTTAAACACTATTATTGCACTCAGAGTGAGTCCATGCAACTTATTATGTGACTTGTTAAGGTGCAATATGCAGAAATCGCTCTGCCATTTCCTGGTTGCTAACATTCTAATAGTTTGCCTCTTTTCAGTTTATTTGGCAAAACAAGTGTAGAGAATCATTGTACCATATAAACGCTGTGAAATATATTTTCTATAACCAAAAATATAGTATTTTCAGCTGTTTGAAGCTGGTGTACAAAATCAAAAAAGTAAAAGATGCAAAATGAAAGCTTAAGGAACGGGAAAAAGCATAGAAATAGCGCATAGAACAGATCTACCGCTTCTTAGACTTGCTTTCAATGAGAATGACAGATCCATAACTGACTTTTCTATGTGAATTTGGTAGGGGTCGCCCCAAAATGTACATAATGTAGCTTTTATCAAATTTTACTCCTGAACTTATTTAGGCTTCCCATAATTGGGTTGAATACTTATTGACTCAAGACATTTCAGCTTTTCATTTTTAATTAAGATTCTAAAGCCAGTGACAAAAAAATCTTCATTTAATTTAATTTTTTCAGGCTGTAACAACAAAATGTGTAAAAGTCAAGGGGGTGTGAATACTTTCTGAAGGCACTGTACCTGTCATTCGTAAACAGGTGTGCTACGAATACAACAATGTATATAGGCTAGCCCACTCAGAGAGGTAATACATTTTCCTGCGCCATAGGAAATGCAAAGTTGTTGTGTATTCAAGGTTTTAAAAAGGCTTTTCAAGTTTGAAATGTCCACTTAATTTCAGACTGGATTTGCCCGAAAGGAAAAGGGTATCAACCCCTATAAAAATGTTTCCAGCGGCAACGTGATCACCCATTAAAATCCATTTGCCGCAAGATTATTTTACTCAATTGGTAGAGCATGGCGCTTGTAACGCCAGGGTAGTGGGTTCGATCCGGGACCACCCATACGTAAAAATGTATGCACACATGAATGTAAGTCGCTTTGGATAAAAGCGTCTGCTAAATGGCATATTATTATTATTATTACTGGTCAAATTAAGATATGACACCTGTATAAAGACAATACGTTTCAGTTATATGAGGACAATGCGTTTCATTACCACTGAGGTGTATTATAAGGACATGCAGTGTCAACCTCTCACCCATGTAATGTGAACACAATATATTACTCCTCATTCACACAGGAGGGAGATGGAATAACTGTGGATGTATAATGATCAGTCAGTCACAGACTTGAGGCCAGACGAGGTCTGAAACACACTGGCTGCGTCCCAAATGGCACCCTATTCCCTATATAGGGCACTACATTTCACCAGAGCCCAGGACTAGGGTGCCATTTTGGGGATGCAGCCACTGGAACAGCAAAGGCTCAATAAATAACAGTCCTTGTAGAACTTTAATAACGTCAAGGCCGGGGCATGCTGGTAACTGTCAGAGGATCAACTCTCTCCCTCTTTCGTTTCTCTCCTGCTTTCTCTGTCTCGCTCTCTCTCTCTGTCTTTCTCTGTCTCTCTCGCTCTCTCTCTGTCAATCTTTCTCTCCCGCTGTCTTGTTTTTATGGCACCGTAAAAGTGACTCCGTGTACCTTGTCAAGAAGCAATGAGGTCGCACAAAGATTGGCAATGTTTTCCGTCCACTGCTCAGCTCTCTTCCATTACCCCCCGCGATGGACATACCGGAGCCGGAGAGTGAAGTGAGAACGGCTAGCGAGACCCGGGACTGAATTTAACAGGAGAAATGTACCGTAGGGCATGCCCATCCCGCTCTATGATTTTTCTTTTCCAATTTTTGTTCCTGTTAGAGTGACCAATAAGACAGACACCGGCCAGTGGAAAGTGAGATAGAGAGAGAGACATAGAGAGTGAGCTCCAGTCAGTTCTCTCTCTCTGTCTCCCTCTCCCTCTCTCCACCTCATCCCTCGTTCGTGGGGCAGGCGCCAGTTGAACCATGAGGCCCTTTGTTCAGGCGAGCGTGAAATTCTGAAACATGACAGCAGAGACGCCGAGACATGGTCCGTATCCTTTCGGACGCAGAGAGGATCAGGGCCTCTGAACACCCCCTGAAGAAGGAAGGATGGAGAGGAGCGAGAGAGTGAGAGTGAGAGACTGAGTGAAGAAGCCTCGATTCCCTCAACCTGTTAATACAACAACTGAAAGTTGACATACAGTACATCAGTCTGAATGACACTCCAACCCTCTGAAGGGCTTGACTTGAGTGGAACTATACTGCACCTGTGTCTCACATCATTCACCAATACCAATCTGTTATAGCATCAGCAACATGCATAAGGGTCAATCCAATAAGTTTTACCATACCATTTCTCACAGTTCAATCCTTGCTGTTTCAGTTTACTCGGCACTCTGACACAACAATATTGTTCAAATTGCCCACAGAGGCTCTGCTGCTTGATCTTAATGTGTTCTGGAGATTATGTTGATTGAAATTGAGAAAATTACTTGAATAATACCTACAGATGCAGTCGCAGCCCTAAACACAAACAACTTTTGTCACAAGAAATTAGCTCCATGGTATGCAGAAAATACCCGAGGCCCTGAAGCAAGCTTCCAGAAAATTGGAACCGGGAAATGGCGCTCCACCAAACTAGAAGTCTTCTGACTAGCTTGGAAAGCTAGAACCGTGCAATATCAAAGAGCCCTCACTGCTACTCGATCAGCCTACTTTTCCAACCTAATTGAGGAGAATAAGAACAATCAAACATGTATTTTTATACTGTCGCAAAGCTAACTAAAAAAGCAGCATTCCCCAAGAGAGGATGGCTTTCACTTCAGCAGTGATGAATTCATGAACTACTTCTTCGACCGAAAAGATCATGATCATTAGAAAGCAAATTACAGACTCCTCTTTGAATGTAAACTCAGTTTTCCTGAGTCTGCACAGAACTACCAGGACCTAGGAACATTCTGTAAGTCACAGTCTTTGTAGGAACATTCTGTAAGTCACAGTCTTTGAGTTTAGCCACAAGTGCTTCCTGATGAATGATACAATGAAACACAACAAATTCTGAAATATCCTCTCTCTTTCTCATCAGGTCTATGAGTCTCTTCTCCTTCCCTCGCATGTTTGGGGTGCCATCAGTGCACACAGATGCCAGATTTGACCAGTTATTATCAGCAAAAATGATACAAGGGCTTTCAGAATATCATCTCCTCGTTTTTGTCGCTGAAGGGGCAGTAAACATAAAAGTTCCTCTCTGAATGACTCGTTTTGAGGAAGCGGACCCAAACACATAATTGGGCAATGTCACTTACATCAGTGCTTTCGTCAAGTGCAATACTAAAACAAGGCACCACGGAGATGTCAGTAATCAGTTGCTTACCATGCCGTTGTATTCTATGCGTCTTGTTATGTTCGAGTCTGAGAGCTGTTTTTTTGTTTTGTTTCTGAGGTTGCTTTGTGGCGGATATGTTTTGTCAAAGTGGGCATGGTGTGACTGGAAATGTCGCTCTAAATTTGCTTGTATGTCACGGATTCAGCCGAGGCTGCTCCTCCCCTCCTTGCTCGGGCAGGCTTCGGGCGTTCGTCGTCCCCGGAGTACTAGCTGCTGCCGATCGTTGTTTCGGTGTTTGTCTTGTTTTGTCTTTATTGTTTACACCTGTTTCCTATTATGTTGTATTGTATTCCCTATATTACCCCTGTCTCTCATTGGTTATTGTGTGATTGTTCTTTGTCATTCCGGCAGTTGCATTGTGTACGGGTATTGTGTTTTCCTCCCTGTTTGGAGGTTTGTTGTTTTTGTACATTTATTACTGTGTTCAGTAAAAGTACGTTGCCAGCCGCTCTGTGTCCTGTGTTTGACTTCGCTGACCGATACACGTCGCGTGACAGAATCACACACCTAGACATGGAGTCAGCAGGAGCGCGGTGCCAGCTGGATCAATGGAGGAGCGCGTAGCAACAAGCGGCCATGATCCAGGCTGTCGGCACCGCCATGGAACAGGGTGGTGAACACCATGGAGCGATGGGAAAGAGGAGGTTTGCCCACACCTCCTCCGATCGATACCACCACCATCAGCTATACCCATCGCTCACCTCCGGGGTCCAGTGGGATTCGGCTCTCGCTCCCGAGGGCGTATGATGGCACAGCGGCCGGGTGTCAGGGTTCCCTACTCCAAGTGGAACTCTACCTGGCAACCATCCACCCGGTGCCCTCGGGATACGAGCGTGTCCGCCCTCATCTCCTGTCTGTCCGGCAAGGCGCTGGAGTGGGCCAACGCCGAGTGGGGGAATAGACGCCGCTACAGTCAACTATGCAGAGTTCACCCGCCGCTTCAGGGCGGTGTTCGATCATCCCCAGAGGGGAAAGCGGCGGGTGAGCGTCTGTTCCACCTCAGACAGGGGAGAGGAGCGCGCAGGAGTTCGCACTGGACTTCGGACTCTGGCTGCCAACGCGGGATGGAATGAGAGGGCCCTCATCGACCACTACAGGTGCAGCCTGAGGGAGGACGTGCGTCGGGAATTGGCCTGTAGGGACACCAACCTTCGATCAGCTGGTGGACATGTCGATTCGCCTAGATACCCTGTTGGCTACCCGCGGACGTCCGGAGTCGGGGCCGTCCATTCCATCCCCCAGCACTTCCGAGCTGAGCCCTATGGAGCTCGGGGGTGCTGGTGCTAGGGAGACCAGGAGAGAGACCAGGAGAGGGCCGTCCCCTGCACCAACTGTGGCCGCAGAGGACACACTGCGGAGTCGGTGCTGGGGAGGGTCTCCCTAGGGAATCGAGGCAGTAGGCAGCGCACTGATGGAGTCATTCCAGGTGAGTAAGCACCCAACTCACCCAGAGCTCTCTGTTGCACATATGTGTATTAAAGTTGTGTTTCCGAGGTTTTCTCCTCACTCCCAGCACAAGGCGCTAGTAGATTCAGGCGCAGCTGGGAATTTTATCGATCGCCGGTTCACGTATAAGTTAGGGATTCCTATTGTACCAGTTTATGTGCCCTTCCCCATCCATGCCCTAGATAGCCGCCCTTTGGGGTTGGGATTGATTAGGGAGGTCACAGCGCCACTTAAGATGAAGACGAGTGGGAGGGCCATTAGGAGATTATACGGTTATATTTGATTGACTCTCCTGCGTTTCCCGTGGTGTTGGGGGCTTCCCTGGTTAACATCTCATGACCCCAACATTTCAGTGGCAACAGAGGGCTCTCAAGGGATGGTCTGATCAGTGTGTCGGGCGGTGTGTGGTGTTTCCGTAGGGGCAACGACGGTGGGAAAGCCCGAACCAAGTTCCGACCATGCACATTCGTCCTGAGTATGCCAATTTGGCACTCGCCTTCTGTAAAAAGAAGGCGACTCAATTATCACCTCATCGACAGGGGGATTGGGGCATGCCCATGCGATAGACCTCAGGTAGGCGCTGCGCTTCCTCTTAGTCATGTGTATCCTCTGTCTCAGGAGGAGACGGCGGCTATGGAGACATACGTCACCGAATCTCTGAGACAGGGATACATACGGCGTCCACTTCCCCTGCGTCCTCAAGTTTCTTTTTTGTGAAGAAGAAGGATGGGGTTTACGCCTGTGTATTGATTACCGTGGTCTCAATCAGATTACAATCAAATACAGCTATCCTCTCCCTCTGATTGCTAGTATGACGGAGTCATTACACTGGGCGCGATTCTTCACAAAATTGGATCTCAGGAGCGCGTACAACCTGGTGCGCATTAGGGAGGGAGATGAGTGGAAGACAGCATTCAGTACCACCTCGGGTCACTATGAGTACCTCGTCATGCCATACGGTTTAATGAATGCTCCTTCAGTCTTCCAATCGTTTGTGGACAAGATTTTCCGTGATTTGCATGGACAGTGTGTAGTGGTGTATATTGATGACATTCTAATATACTCGCTACATGAGCCGAGCATGTGTCCCTGGTGCGTCGGGTGCTTGGTAGACTGTTGGAGCATGACCTGTATGTGAAGGCAGAGAAATGTCTGTTCTTCCAGGAGTCCATCTCCTTCCTGGGACATCGGTTGTCCGCGTCAGGGGTGGAGATGGAGATTGACCGCATTTCAGCCGTGCGTAATTGGCAGACTCCACCACGGTGAAGGAAGTGCGGCGTTTTTTGGGTTTGCCAATTACTACCGGAGGTTTATCCGGGCTTTGGACAGGTAGCAGCTCCCATCACCTCCCTGCTAAAGGGGGCCCGGTGCGTCTGCAGTGGTCGGGCTGAGGCGGACAGGGCGTTTAGACATCTGAAGGACCTGTTCACCTCGGCTCGGTGCTGGCACATCCGGATCCCTCTTTGGCGTTCCAAGTTGAGGTGGATCGTCCGAGGCGGGGATCGGTGCTATACTGTCTCAGCGCTCGGGCACGCCACCAAAACTCCGCCCCTGCGCTTTCTATTCTAAGAAGCTCAGTGCAGCGAGCGCAATTATGACGTGGGGGACAGGGAGCTGCTAGCGGTGGTTCAAGCCCTGACGGTGTGGAGGCATTGGCTTGAGGGGGGCTAAACACCCTTTTCTCATTCTGATTGACCATCGTAACCTGGAGTACATCCGGGCAGCGAGGAGACTGAACCCTCGCCAGGCTAGGTGGGCCATGTTTCTTACCCGATTTGTATTTAAGCTCACTTATAGACCAGGGTCACAGAACGCTAACGCCCTGTCCCGACGATATGACACAGAGGAGAGGTCCATTGAGCCCACTCCCATACTTCTGGAGTCTTGTCTGGTGGCACCGGTGGAGTGGGAGGTCGATGCGGACATCGAGCAGGTGTTACGTGCCGACCCTACTCCCCCACAGTGTCCAGAGGGACGGAAGTACGTGCCGCTCGAGGTTCGTGATCGACTGATATATTGGGCTCACACGTCACCCTCCTCTGGTCATCCTGGTATTGGTCGGACAGTGCACTGCCTTAGTGGGAAGTACTGGTGGCCCACTTTAGCTAGGGACGTGAGGGTTTACGTTTCCTCCTGCTCGGTGTGCGCCCAGTGTAAGGTGCCTAGACACCTGCCCAGAGGGAAGTCACAATCCCTACCCATTCCACAACGGCCGTGGTCTCACCTATCGGTGGATTTTGTCACGATCTTGGTCGTTGTGGATCGGGTTTTCTAAGGCCTGCCGTCTCATTCCTATGCCAGGTCTCCCTACAGCCCCTATAGACTGCCGACGCCCTGTTACTCACGTCTTCCGGCACTACGGGGTGCCTGAGGATATAGTGTCTGATCGGGGTCCCCAGTTCACCTCTAGAGTCTGGAGGGCGTTTATGGAATGTCTGGGGGTCTCGATTAGCCTTACCTCAGGTTTTCACCCTGAGAGTAATGGGCAGGTGGAGAGAGTAAACCAGGGATGTGGGTAGGTTTCTGAGGTCCTATTGCCAGGACCGGCAGGAGGAGTGGTCGGGGTATATCCCCTGGGCAGAGATAGCCCAAAACTCACTCTGCCAGTCCTCCACTAATCTTACACCTTTTCAGTGTGTGCTGGGTTATCAGCCGGTCCTGGCACCCCTGGCATCAGAGCCAGATCGAAGCCCCTGCGGTGGATGAGTGGTTTCGGCGCTCAGAGGAAACATGGAAGCTGCGCATGTCCATCTGCACGGGCTATCAGGCGGCAAAAGGCGAGCGCCGTTGCCACCGCAGTGAGGCTCCGGTGTATGCACCGGGAGATCGGGTCTGGCTCTCGACCCGAAACCTGCCCCCTTTGCCTGCCCTGCCGGATGCTGGGTCGGGCGGTTTGTGGGGCCATTTAAAGTCCTGAGGAGATTGAACAAGGTATGTTATAGGTTACAACTGCCCATTAATTACCGCATTAACCCCTCGTTCCATGTGTCTCTCCTCAGGCCGGTGGTAGCTGGTCCACTCCAGGAGAATGAGGGGTACGAGAGGCTCCTCTGCCCCCACTAGACATCGAGGGGCTCCGGCGTACTCAGTCCGTTCCATATTGGATTCGAGGCGTCGGATGGGGGGTCTGCAGTATCTCGTGGAGTGGGAGGGGTACGGTCTGGAGGAACGGTGCTGGGTCCCTAGGAGGGGACATCCTAGATCCCTCCCCTGTTGAGGGATTTCACCGGAGTCATCCGGCTCGCCCTGCTCCGCGTCCTCCTGGCCGCCCCGAGGCCTGGGTGGCGCACGGCTGGAGCCGCGCGTCAAGGGGGGGGTACTGTCACGGATTCAGCCGAGGCTGCTCCTCATCCTTGCTTGGGCAGGCTTCGGCGTTCGTCGTCCCCGGAGTACTAGCTGCTGCCGATCGATGTTTCGATGTTTGTCTTGTTTGTCTTTATTGTTTACACCTGTTTCCTATTATGTTGAATTGTATTCCCTATATTACCCCCTGTCTCTCATTGGTTATTGTGTGTGATTGTTCTTTGTCATTCCGGCAGTTGCGTTGTGTACGGGTATTGTGTTTTCCTCCCTGTTTGGAGGTTTGTTGTTTTTGTACGTTTATTACTGTGTTCAGTAAAAGTACGTTGCCAGCCGCTCTGTGTCCTGCGTTTGACTTCGCTGACCGCATAACGTCGCGTGACATTGTTTGAAACAATTGACTGCCTTCTGGCAAATAAGACAAAGTGAGCTAGTCCCATCATGCAGTACAAAAAAAATACTTGTCTGTCCATTTCTCTTGGAACTTTCTGTGTTCTTCTTGAATCGACTGTATCCTTCTCTTAGCCACCGAGCCACGTGCTACATTAGATAGCTGCATTTCCCTGCCGCCATCTTCCTGATTTTCCTGGTTCCCTGAGTGGTTGTTCGTTCATAGCTGTCACGTTGTTCTCCAGCTCTTCCCCTCATTTTCATTGTCAATAGATTTACGTTAATTTTTTACAATAAATTAATCCATGTCGACCAGACTGCAAAATTAACTAGTAGCAAACTGAAATGTATCGGTCGCTATAGCTGAGCAGTTGTGTTCTATTTCGGCAAATGTTCTATTTCGGCCTTTCTGTTCAAACAGCTGCGCTATGCTGCCATCTATCTGCCACCAGGGAACAATAGATATATTCAATGAAGTGACTCAGGCCTGCATTAAACACATAGAATTGAAATTGTTTGACTGTTATGTATTATGAATGGAAAACAGGAAAATCACTGCATTCAGCCTGCGGGCGCAATGAGTACCACTGTCCTTAGTGCCGCTTTTGACACCATCGATCACTACATTCTTTTGGAGAGATTGGAAACCTAATTGGTCTACACGGACAAGTTCTTGCTTGGTTTTAGATCTTCTCTGTTGGAAAGATATCAGTTCGTCTCTGTGGATGGTTTGTCCTCTGACAAATCAATTGTACATTTGTCGGTGTTCTTCAAGGTTCCGTTTAGGACCACTATTGTTTTCACTCATATATTCTACCTCTTGGTGATGTCAATCGGAAACACAATGTCAACTTTCACTGCTATGCAGATGACACACAGCTGTACATTTTGATGAGACATGGTGAAGCCCCCAAAATGTCCTACCCTGGAAGCCTGTGTTTCAGACATAAGGAAGTGGATGGCGAAAAATGTTTTTACTTTTTTAAACTCGGACAAAACAGAGATGCTAGTTCTAGGTCCCAAGAAACAATGAGATCTGCTGTTTAATCCTGATGGTTGTACAGTCGTCTCAAATAAAACTGTGAAGGACCTCGGCGTTACTCTGGACCCTGATTTTTTTGACGAACATATCAAAAATATGGGCAGCTTTTTTCCATCTTCGTAACATGACAAAAATCTGAAATATTTTGTCTGAAAATGACGCAGGAAAAGCTAATCCATGCTTTTGTCACTTCTAGATTAGACTAATGCAATGCTCTACTCTCCGGCTACCCGGATAAATCACTAAATCAACTTCGTTAGTGCTACAAATGGCTGCTAGAATCTATCATATTACTCCACTTCCTAGCTTCTACACTGGATTCCTGTTAAGGCTAGGGCTGATTTCAAGGTTTTGCTAACCTACAAAGCATTACAAAGATTTGCTCCTATCTGTCTCTCCGATTTGGTCCTGCCATACATACCTACACTTATGCTACGGTCACAAGATGCAGGCCTCCTTATTGTCCCTAGAATTTCCAAGCAAACAGCTGTAGGCAGGGCTTTCTACTACAGAGCTCAATTTTTTATGGAATGGTCTGCCTATCTAGGTGAGAGACTTAGAGCTCGCTCTCGACTTTTAAGTTTTTACTGAAGACTCATCTCTTCAGTAGGTCCTATGATTGAGTGTAGTCTGACCCAGGGGGTGCGAAGGTGAACGGCAAGGCACTGGAATGACGAACCACCCTTGCTGTCTCTGCCTGGCCGGCTCCTTCTCTCCACTGGGATTCTCTACCTCTAAACCTATTATGGGGGATGAGTCACTGGCTTACTAGTGCTCATCTCTAGAAGGGACGTGTCACGTCAGCGCCAGGCTTTTTTTGCGTTACACAGTGCATTCGGAAAGTAATATCAGATTTACATAAGTATTTCAGACCCTTTACTCAGTACTTTGTTGAAAGCACCTTTGGCAGCGATTACAGCCTTGATTCTTCTTGGGTATGACACTACAAGCTTGGCACACCCGTATTTGGGGAGTTTCTCCCATTATTCTCTGCAGATCCTCTCAAGCTCTGTCAGGTTGGATGGGGAGCGTTGCTCTGGCTGGGCCACTCAAGGACATTCAGGAGACTTGTCCCGAAGCCACTCCTGCGTTGTCTCGGCTGTGTGCTTAGGGTCATTGTCCTGTTGGATGGTGAACCTTCGCTCCAGTCTGAGGTCCTGAGCGCTCTGGAGTAGGTTTTCATCAAGGATCTCTCTGTACTTTGCTCAGTTCATCTTTGCCTCGATCCTGACTAGTCTCCCAGTCTCTGCCACTGAAAAACATCCCCACAGCATGATGCTGCCACCACCATGCTTCACCGTAGGGATGGTGCCGGGATTCTTCCAAACATGATGCTTGGCATTCAGGCCAAAGAGTTCAATATTGGTTTCCATCAGACCAGAGAATCTTGTTTCTCGTGTTCTGAGAGTCTTTAGGTGCCTTTTGGCAAATTCCAAGTGTGCTGTCATGTGCCTTTTACTGAGGAGTTGCTTCTGTCTGGCCACTCCACCATAAAGGCCTGATTGGTGGAGTGCTGCAGAGATGGTTGTCCTTCTGGAAGGTTCTCCCATCTCCACAGAGGAACTTGAGCTCTGTCAGAGTGACCATCGGGTTCTTGGTCACCTCCATGACCAAGGCTCTTCTCCCCCGATTGCTCAGTCTGGCCAGGCGGCCAGCTCTAGGAAGAGTCTTGGTGGTTCCAAACTCTTCCATTTAAGAATGATGGAGGTCACTGTTGAAGGAGGCCATGGTCTGTTGATATCCCTCTAGTGGTGTGGGGGCTGTGCTTTGGCAAAGTGGGTGGGGTTATACCCTGCCTGGTTGGCCCTGTCCGGGTGTATCGTCGGATGGGGCCACAGTGTCTCCCGACCCCCCCTGTTTCAGCCTCCAGTACGTATGCTGCAATAGTCTATGTGCCGGGGGGCTAGGGTCAGTCTGTTATATCTGGTGTAATTCTCCTGTCTTATCTGGTGTCCTGTGTGAATTTAAGTATGCTCCCTCTAATTCTCTCTCTCTCCCTCTCTCTCTCCCCTCCCAGAGGACCTGAGCCCTAGGACCATGCCTCAGGACTACCTGGCCTGATGACTCCTGGCTCTCCCAAGTCCAACCTGGTCGTGCTGCTGCTCCAGTTTCAACTGTTCTGCCTGCGCCTATGGAACCCCCTGACCTGTTCACCGGACGTGCTACCTTGTACCGGACCTGCTGTTTTCGACTCTCACTCTCTCTCTCTACCGCACCTGCTGTCTCGACCTCTGAATGCTCGGCTATGAAAAGCCAACTGACATTTACTGCTGACCTGATGCACCCTCTACAACCACTGTGATTATCATTTGACCCTGCTGCTCATCTTGAAGAACAATCTGGCCTTTACGACCATGCACTCTTATAATCTCCACCTGGCACAGCTAGAAGAGTACTGGCCACCCTCAGAGCCTGGTTCCTCTCTAAGTTTCTTCCTAGGTTCCTGCCTTTCTAGGGGGAGTTTTTCCAACCACCCTGCTTCTACATCTGCATTGCTTGCTGTTTGGGGGGTTTAGGCTGGGTTTCTGTATAAGCACTTTGTGTGATCTCCTGATGTAAAAGGGCTTTATAAATACATTTGATTGATTGATACATCCCATGACATAATTTCCTCCTCTCCTCTAGCCCAGGGAGCTCGTTTTATTTTGATTGATTCGAGGGGAACGTCGGGTGGGTAATGGAATGACATGGGGGTGAGAGAACATTATGAAGGGGTGTGAGGAGGGTGAGGTAAATGATACTGTATACTATGAGAAGAAGACAGAGGCAGCGTGATGATGCTTTGGCTAACCATCTCCCCATCTAACTATCTCTCTCCAAAAGGAGATCCTCGTAGGCGTTCATTTTGGCCGTGACCTTCAGGTCATTCTCCGCCTGGCTCCATCACAAAAACACATTCTGGTATGCACTGTAACCTCCCTTTAAATAGCAGGTATCTGCAGTTCCTTGTCTAAAAAATGCTTCACACAACTCAAGTTATTATGTTTCGCCTGACTATAATTCAGTCGGAGGCCTTATAGAAAGCACACAGGCTAAGCTAGCCCATACTTGAGGGAATCCTGAGCCCTCTCCTCTCGAAGCGAGGGAAGCGATCCCTCCAACCTGCTGCAGTGTGCGCAGGTGTGTGTGCACCAGGAATAGAGAAATTAGCATCCATCACATTGTTATAGTGAGGCCTGGTTTGGCCCCTAATGGCTGGCCGGGGATAATTTCATCTCTCCACTCTTCGACTGAAACCCACAGGGCTATTATAGGCCTGTTATAATCAACCACATGGAACATCACCGGCTCATTTGGGATAAATGTCACTCCGAGACGTGCTTCGCCTCCTTTGCCCTACGCCGGTAACACCATCCACAGATACTAGTGAAAGTAGTCACGGGTAAACCATTCATGTCCAGGATTTGTTGTTCAAGTACGCAGTACAGGTTTTTTTAATGGTTGACAGCCTTCTTGTAGATATACTGTAGGGCTTGGTGGTCAACAAGCTATGTCTGCCACAATCAGTGAACCCTGATTGTAGTCCCCTTCATGAGGAGATTCATTGGGTGCAGGTGATTGCGAAATGACTTAAAATGCAAATGTTGAATAATGTGGGAAAAGGATTGCCACAAGACTGTTTGACATGAAGAACTACGCATTGAAGCACAAATTGTGCATACATGGAAGGGGGTGATAACGAGGTCTTTTCTCCACCTCTTTTTATCTCTCTCCTACCTCTATCAATCTCTGCCTCGTTCTGTCCATCTGTCTCACAGTGGAGTCTCTCTCAGGTCAGAGAAGCAGTGGTCTGCCCACCATGCGCTGAAAGATTCATACTCTTGCCATCTCGGTGTCTATCTCCATCTCTCTCTATCTCCTTCTCAGATGAGAAGATGAACAGATGTATGTTCAGGGAGGACGTCTGGGGTCGAGGGGCTATAGATGAGGAATAGGACTGTCTGACTCAGGGAAAACCCAAATGGAATGAGCTCTGCTCTCCTCAATTCCCCTGCCTTTAACTATTGCCTGCTGTGAACTTAGTATAATTTTATTAATGAAATATACCACTTGACTCTTACATCTCATAGATCAGACCTTTATAATACCACTTTTAAAATAGCTAAAACTGGCATAGCACTGTTTTACCCATCTTTCCCTTAACTGCCGAAAATGTATCATGTTCTACGTAAAAAAGTCATAGATCTTAAATAGAAGGCATTGTACAATATATTATAAAAACAGCTGCCAGTAACAATACCCCTGCGTCAAAGCACTTCACACTACCTTCCTTTCATGGATCTAATCTTCACCTCATGGTGATATCATAGCCCATTAGCATGGTGTGAGACTGTTTAATGGCATCCCATAATTACATAAATACATTCAAACAGCATCAGGTTGCCTATTACCACGGCGATATAGGAATGCTAACGGTGTACATACAACCAACCATCTCCATAAAAACACACATTAACTATTCATCACCAACGTCTTGTAGATCATATTTCTCAATGCATATTTTTCACCGTGAGCGTTCAAACGAGCACATATGTTTACTGCGGCGTCAACTCATTGCAGAGTCCCGCACAAACATCCATATTGCATTAATCTAAATGCATGAAAAAGACCCTTCAGGTTTTCAATTGACCTTTATTGCTAACAAAGGAGAGGGACGAACAATACGCTGCCATAGATACCACGGAGGGCCAATCAATCTAGACCAAGCAGGTTGTGTGTGTGTGTGTGTGTGTGTGTGCGTGTGTGAGTGTGTGTGTGTGTGTGTGTGTGTGCGTGCGTGCGTGCGTGCGTGCGTGTGTGTGTGTGTGTGTGTGTGTGTGTGTGTGTGTGTGTGTGTGTGTGCGTGCGTGCGTGCGTGCGTGCGTGCGTGCGTGTGTGTGTGTGTGTGTGTGTGTGTGTGTGTGTGTGTGTGCGTGGCATGTCTAAGCCACCAAGGCCTAAATGGTTAAAGCACCAGTGCACCAGTCTGAGACCAGCTGCCTGTGAAATGTCAGGCACCAAACATAAGCAATTGTTTACCATGAATAATATTCCCTCTGAAGGGATAAGATAAGTAGAAGGGAAAGGAAGGTACATAACATGATGGCAATGAAAGATACACTGAACAAAAAGAAACGCAACATACAACAATTTTTAAAGTTCATATAAGGAAATCAGTCAATTGAAATACATTCATTAGACCCTAATCTATCGATTTCAAATGACTGGGAATACAGATATGCATCCATTAGTCACAGATACATGAAACAAATAAAAGTATTAGTCACAGATACATGAAACAAATAAAAGTTTGGCCGTAGATCAGAAAACCAGTCAGTATCTGGTGTGACCACCATTTGCCTCATGCAGCGCAACACATCTCCTTTGCATAGAGTTGATCAGGCTGTTGGCCTGTGGAATGTTGTCCCACTCCTCTTCAATGGCTGTGAAAAGTTGCTGGATGTTGGCGGGAACTTGAAGACGCCGTTGTACACGCCGATCAGCGCATCCCAAACATGCTCAATGGGTGACATGTCTGGTGAGTATGCAGGCCATGGAAGAACTGGGACATTTTCAGCTTCCAGGAATTATGTGGTACATTATCATGCTGAAACATGAGATGATGGCGGCGGATGAATGGCACGGCTAATGGGCCTAGGATTCGGCGACATATCTCTGTGCATTCAAATTACAATCAATAAAATTACGCTTATGCCTGCCCATACCATAACCCCACCACCACCATGGGGCACTCTGTTCACAATGTTGACACCAGCAAACCGCTCGCCCACACGACGGCATACACGCGGTCTGTCATCTGCCCGGTACAGTTGAAACCGGGATTCATCCGTGAAGCGCACACTTCTCCATCATGCCAGTGGCCATCGAAGGTGAACATTTGCCCACTGAAGTCGGTTACGACGCCGAACTGCAGTCAGAAGACCCTGGTGAGGACGACGAGCACGCAGAGGAGCTTCCCTGAGACGGTTTCTGACAGTTTGTGCAGAAATTCTTCAGTTGTGCAAACCCACAGTTTCATCAGCTGTCCGGGTGGCTGGGCTCAGACGATTACCCAGGTGAAGAAGCTGGATGTGAAGGTCCTGGGCTGGCGTGGTTACACGTGGTCTGCGGTTGTGAGACCGGTTGGACGTCGGCAAATTCTCTAAAACGACGTTAACAATAAATTCTCTCCATCAGCTCTGGTGGACATTCCTGCAGTCAGCGCACTCCCTCAAACTTGAGACATCTGTGGCATTGTGTTGTGTGACAAAACTGCACATTTTAGTGGCCTTTTATTTTCCCCAGTACAAGATGCACCTGGGTAATGATAATGCTGTTTAATCAGCTTCTTGATGTGCCACACCTGGCAAAGGAGAAATGCTCACTAACAGGGACATAAACAAATTTGCTTTTTATGCACTTTACATGTTGCGTTTATATTTTTGTTCAGTATAAATTAGCAGTTTAATAAAAGAGAAACACTGTGTATTAATATTGTATTAAGTCCATCTCATTGTGTGATGCAACTCAGTAGTTTAGCAATGCAAACAGCGTTTATTACCATTGGCTTCTACAATATGCCCTATAGTCCTGTAGCGTACTCTTTTATCCAGAAATTATAGCATTGTCTGTACAGAGAGTCTCAGAAGGCACAGCGTGGCTATTAGACTTTGATTTAGGGGGAGTGTGATGAGGGCATTGATCCAGAGCTAGAGCTAGGCCTGCTCAGTCTCAGTCTCAGTGCAGGTGGGGCCCAGAGCCTAGAACCCAGAACCCAGACCCAGCTGTCAGCCCAGCCAGTGAACAGGGAGACATAAAGCTAGTGGAAACAGAGGGCAGGAGGGTAGAAACTTGTCAACGCCACACAGACCCTGAGAGGATTAGAGGAGAAATAAATACGTGGAGGATGAATGATCCAGCCTTGCTATTCATGTGCCCACGTCTTTCAACGTCAAAGGACAGCTTCAGTACCCCCTTCCACACAGACACGCACATGTATGAATACACATGATACATGCAGATATACACACGCACACACACACACACACACACTCCTAGCTGAGGAGAGGGTTGGGAGAGAAAGTGTAAAGTGGCCTAGAGACTGGGAATAATGCATGAGCGATACTTTTATTGCGCATCATTATGTGCTTTTTATGGTTTTTAATATGATGTTATTGCCAGAGGGCTTTTTCTTGCAATTACTTAGTGGCACGACCATATTTATAACTTTTGTCTTTCACATTTATTCCAGGGTAAATATTCATTCAGTGGAGGCTGCTGAGAAGGAGGACGGTTCATAACGATGGCTGGAACGGAGTGAATGGAATGGCGTCAAACCATGTGTTTGTTGTATTTGATACCATTCCACTGATTCCGCTCCGGCCATTACCATGAGCCCGTCCTCCGCAATTAAGGTGTCACCAGCCTCCTGTGTATTCACTACTGTACTGCATATTGCTGCCAACACCAATGATATAGTAAAGCATATCGAGCTGATGCAATATGAATGCCTTGAGGATGGTTTCTACTGAATATGAAAGGCCTAACAAGTTTACGGTGGGAACTGTCCTTCAGTTGGTTGTATCTCACCTGGGGCCCTAATATTCGTAACACAACAGAGGAGTCATTATAAATGGCGCACAGGAAGGAATAGCTTAATGAAAGGAACATCCACATGACCCAAATGAGTGGGAGCAGCAGCCGTATGTGTATTATCGTAGTCATACAAATCACACACACACACACATACACACACACACACACACAAACACTCTCTCAATTGTTTGACGCTAAAGGCTAAAGACAACCTAACATAATGGGGGTGTCATGCTGTCTCGCCCGAGTGTGTCACTTGTGGAGCCAATTGATTATTTTTAACCAAAGCAGATGGTGTAATTACCCTTTTAGAAGCATATGTGAGTGCCTGACATTAATGATTCATTTGCCTTGGGGTGCCGTAGGACTTTGATGGGTGAGTTTTGACTTGACAGGGGAAGCTACAGTCTGGGATTCTTAATTTTTGGCCAGACCTGTCACTTGTTCTGTTTTACAGCTTAGAGGGGAGGCTGGGTGAGTTCTGACTTGACAGGGTGGAACTTCATTTAGTTGTGTGTTTGTTCTCTCATTACCCAACGCTGATAGGGAAGATATAGGAGGGTGTCATGAAATAATGGGACCCAGGGATTGATGTCCGACAGGATCCTATCTTGACAGTTACAGCTAATGAAGTCGAAGAAAATCGAATGTCGACTCCACTCAAGAGGTACACGGAAAACCCATCAAACTAGGACAGAAATCCAATGCACACACATTGGATGTGTGGGAACAGTCACACATTAGGATTTTGCCAGCAAAATACATACAAAGCCCCCCACTCAATGGTTAATTATTGGATATTATAAAACGAAACGCTCAAAGAGTTCCAACTTCAACCTCTGAACAATAGGAACGTTTTGAGAATCTTCCACCTCGATATCTTGACAATAAGAATGTTTCAAATGCACTTTATATTTTCTGGACAATCTGATGTTAACTACAATATAAGTAATTTTGTGTTTTTCTTGGTCTGGCAACAAATGAAGTCCAAATCAAAGACTTCACTCCAGCCACAGCTATTCATCACACTTTAACTGTTTTTAATCAAGCAATTTAGGTCTATTTACCAAGCTATACTGGTCAATACTATGAGACAGCCAGCAGCGAATTAAAGCAACAAGTCAATATTACTTTGGCTGTATATCGCCTTGGGGGCGAGCAATAAAGCAAGACAGAGACACCTCAGAGAAACTGATTAAACTGTAAAATAATCAACAGCACAGCATGTTTTGGTGAGAGCGCTGCAAAAGACCATTCAAAAGACTTACAGTAGTTGCCTACTGCAACCAAAACCTCGAACTTTTAAGCACCGATGCTTTGCATATGGAAAAGCTTTGCATAACCACTTTCCAGCTAAGTGTTATGAGGCCAGAGGAGTTCTAGGTTTCTGGACATGATCCATAGGTTAAATGAAGTCCGGTTAAAGGACAGAGCCACAGGGACTGTAAGAAAAACTCTCCACGTAGGCATCAAATCAATCCATATTTCACTTGTTCTCTTCTCTCTCTGGTCTCTCTCTTCCTCTCTGGTCTCTCTCTTTCTCTCCCTCCTTCCTCTGATGAGTCAAAATCAATACATCGCGATGGAGGACAACAAGAATAATACATTTAAGAGTGTTTGGCGATTTTTCATTTCCAGAAGCTGTTGCTGTTGGGTTCTTATCGGCTGCCCGCTAATGTTTCTTGTTTCTCTCATGTGGAGGGTAGAGAGACAGACAGTCTCTGAACCTTTTCAATCCCCTCTTCTTCTTCTTTACAGTTGGATGAATTCAATAACCACTTACGGATGATTCCACTTACCCTCTGCTCAGGCCCCTACAGTAACGACACAGCAGTAAGACAATACAACACACACACACACACACACACACACACACACACACACGCACACACACACACACATACATCAGAAATACTAATACAACACCAGACCTTCTAATCATACGAGAACTCCAAAAGTCAAACTAATAAATATTACCGAGGTTAATGATATGAATGGTAGTTCTGAGAACGCCGGATGGATCCATTGTTACAAGTGATCGTTTCTTTCAGGGAGTTCTTATATTCAGTTCTACTGTCAGGTAGGGAGAATACTGTACCATTGCTGCTATGGATTTCAAAGGCTAAGTACAAAGCTGTGGGAATGGTTGTATAGAAAAAGTGCAGCTTTGATCAACTGGCCTGGATTTGCAGCATTTGTGACGCGGGGGTGGCGGCTTGCAGCCTTGATGCTTTTGTGTACAGTTAGAAGGTTGGAAGATGTTCTCTCCTTTAGGACTGGCCTCAGCCTAACCAATATATCCTCTCACACTAAAACAACTGATACGAATTGTTTGCCATTGGACTGTATACACTCCACCACTACTGTATACACTCCACCAGATAACATCTGGTAAGAGCTGGGGTACATTTGCATGCTGCCTTATAAACATTTGCTGGTTGCACACACACACACACACACACACATACACACACACACACACACACACACACACACACACACACACACACACACGCGAACATGCACACCCACCTATAGATACAAAGACACACACACACACACCAGAGAAAGTCATCCCAGCAACATGCTGTGAGTCAGAGGGGGTAGAAACTCATTAATAATGTACAGGGTTTCTCCTCTCTTATCACTACAATAACAAAGCGTTGTAAAAGAGCAGGGAAACGTTGAATTACTCTGATCGGACCCACCATGCAAAAGAACCAGGGGATGGAGGGAACAGAATATAAAGTGTGAGACAGACAAAGGAATGAGGGGAATGTGTGAGGATGATGGGAGAGCGGGAGAGGGAGAAAGAAAGAGAGAGACAGAGAAACGGAGAGAGAAAGAAAAAAGAGAGAGGACGAATGAAGAGAGATAAATAGAGACGGAGAGAAAGAATGAGAGCGATAGAGAAGGATATGCCTATTGATATGCTAATTGCATTACATAGAGTACTGTCGTTGACCAAACTGAACACCACAACCATCATTCACTTCTTTAGAAATGCCAAGAAGGATGCGATCCTCTCGTATTTAGAAGGATACTATCCATTCTCTTTGGGAAATGTTTTCATTGTGAGAGATGAAACATAAATGGATCCGACAATGTACATAATGGTAACACAACATCTCAGAGGAATGCAATTACAACGTGCCTAATATTATCTACTGAGAAGAGGAAGGGTTGTTTTAGTTCGGAGATTGTTAAAGTGACTATTGTAAGAATGTCTGACCACTACTTAGCTAGCCATTTAGGTAGCCATGAGTTGGTAGTAAATAAGGAAATGACAATGAGTTTAAAATACTGATAATGCAGCAACCACATGAAGACACTCCCATGCAAATTGTTGTCGTCGTAGTGACTCACGCAAGTCTTTGTGTTCAACTACAACAACAACTGCAACTGCATATACAACACCTGCATACTAAACCATTTTTGCAAGGTGCCAGCCATTATATTTGCAGCTCTGTTTAAAAAAAAATCAAACTCTGTGACAGAGTTTCCCCGGATAAGCCAACATTGGCATTCTTCTTTCTCTGCTATCACAACACTTGATTAGTAGTGGTTAGAAATGTGTCCATGTCTAATCAGAATGTGTGCCACTTCCTATGCTCCGAGGAGAATCACAATGCTTCTCCAACATCCCTACTGACGCTTTTGTTGTTCGGCAGGGTTTTATGGGACTGTTCGGCACACTAAAATTTTTCTTGAGGAAAGTCAAAGTTCGGTAGTCGAAGTCTACGCCCCGTTGGTGATTGGTCAACAGTACTAATTCTAGTAGGAGTGGGAGCTATGCACAGGATTCTTCAATGAAGAGCACCTTACGATCACTGCACCTGTACACACAGCCCATCTGAAATTAGCCCACCCAACTACCTCATCCCCCATATTGTTATTTATTTTGCTAATTTGCACCCCAGTATCTCTATTTGCACATAATCTCTTGCACATCTATCATTCCAGTGTTAATACTAATTGTAATTATTTTGCACTATGGCCTATTTATTGCCTTACCTCCATAACTTGCTACATTTGCACACACTGTATATATATTTTCTGTTGCATTTTTGACTTTATGTTTTGTTTTACCCCATATGTAACTCTGTGTTGTTGTTTTTATCGCACTGATTTGAAGTGTTTGATGTCATTCAAATCAAATCGAAGTTTATTGGTTGCGTACACAGATTTTCAAATGTTATCGCAGGTGCAGCGAAATGCTTGTATTTCTAGCTCCAACAGTGTAATACCTAGCAATTAAAACGTTATATAGGATGAGCCATAACTAGAATACAGTATATACACTACCTGTCAAAAGTGTGCAAAGCTGTCATCAAGGCAAAGGGTTGCTTTTTGAAGAATCTTATTTTTTGATATGTTTAACACTTTTTGGGTTACTATTTGATTCTATATGTGTTATTTCATAGTTTTGATGTCTTCACTATTATTCTACAATGTAGAAAATAGTAAAAATAAAGAAAAACCCTTGAATGAGTAGGTGTTCTAAAACTTTTGACCGTTAGTGTATATATAAAGTGGGTGAAACAGTATGTAAACATTACTAAAGTGACCAGTGTTCAATGACTCTATTCAGTGAGAGACGACTAGTTTTCAAGCACATTTTGTCACTGAGAAATACTGCACCAAACATCTAGTTAGATGTAAAATTGCTCGACTAAGACATCCTCGGCAAAAACGTCAAAATGTATTACAGATTTATTGATTTATCTTAGATTAGTTCTGACTATTTTGAGGAAGTGTTACTGGGTGTGTTGTTGCCACAGCTTCTCAATCGAAGGTATTTTAAGGGAGTATGGATAGGAGCAAACTGAACCTAGTATGCAGGCGCCTTAAGCCTTGACACGTATATAAGCAGACAAGTAACAATAAGCAGACAAGTAACACGTTGTTAAACCCAATTACTTTGGACTGAAGGTGCAAAAAGCACCAGGCACTAGTTGTTAATAAAGTGCAGTCCATCAGTTCCCTTTGTTTCTCCACACAACACCTCTGACTTTTCTAAAACAGCAATTGTGTGTGTGTGTGTGTGTCTGTCTTTGAAGAGCCTTCTGCCAACTCAGGCCATCTCCCGTACCTTTCATTTACTTTGGATGAAATTGTAGTTTCATCTCAGAGAAGATATTATTTTCCCCAGTTGATCTGTATTGTTCCTGACTTCATCCTCCTGTCCTCCCGCTCCCACTCTTGTTTTGAGAAAGAAGAGACCGCAAAAAAAACAACAGCTTGCTACCTCGCTTGCCCAACACCCTCGCCAAATCAACCTCTAACAATTTCTGACCAGTTCTTTCCCTCACCTCTATTTCCCAAGTCAGCTTAGCAGAAACACTGTAAAATACACAAGCACACACACCAACTCCCTCTTCCACACCTGAGACAGACTACATACATGCCAAGGCAGGTGTTTACAACAACCCCCTTCTCTTCTCCTGAATCATTTCTCCTCAGCCCACTGTGGCAGAATAATTTAATCTCTACCTTTACCGCAAACATAATTACAGCTACCGTCTCCAATCTGCCGCAAAATGGAGTGGAAAGAAAGTAGTGGTTCAGCAGTAATTGTAATGTAGAGTTATTCCCTGAAACGAGAGGTTAAATGGATGAGAAGGTAAAGAAAACATCCTGATGTGTTGATTATGCCGTAATGATTATGGTGCTAGCTAGGTATGTAGATGATATATGGATGGATGCGTAATGCAAACGGATACATGCTGAGTGACTTTACGAAAGCCAGGAGCGTGTGATGAGAGGTGTGTGTGTGGTGTGTGTGTGTCTGTTCTGTGTGTGCGCATGATGCGACGAGGCAGAAGAAAACAAAATTAGCTGTGAATTACAGCCGATTTATGTTCAGCCGGTGAAACGGCAACATGTCTCAGAGTGACTTCCTTGTGAGTGTTGCCAACATTGGCTTTTCAGCAGCATGGAAGACTACATGCAGCAACAGCAAAATGACAGATGTGGAATAGCTCAGTAATAGTGGTGTGGCTCCATGTGAGGATGGTAAAACTGCTGTTATTGACGTGTTAATCTCTCTCTCTCTCATTCTCTCACTCACTCACTCACTCTCTCACTCCCTCTCTCACTCACTCCCTCACTCTCTCACTCTCTCACTCTCTCACTCACTCTCACTCTCTCACGCTCTCACTCTCTCACTCTCTCACTCTCTCACTCTCTCACCCCCCATTCCCACTCTCTCACTCACTCTCTCACTCCCTCACTCTCTCACTCTCTCACCCAGTCACTCACTCATAGGAGACATTAGGAAGTGCCACATCAATTAATGAGAGTCTGAGCCGCCGCAGAGATGTTCAATTAGCAAAGCAGCGCTGCAGCAGGGACCAGGATAGGACCTGCATACCCCTTTAATGGGACCCACGTCAGCCTCTGGTAGGGATTTCATATGGACCAACATATTCATCAGCACAATGCATGGGTACTGGGCTTTGTATACTGGGCTTTGTATGCACGTTTGCTCGGTAATCCTTTAATTGTAGGGTTAGCGCTTCTAATGGATTATGTTAAGACATTGTTATTGAGACGTAATTAATAGCATAGACTGAGGGATTGAGGTTTAGTGAGAGACCTAGTAGATGGCATGATGATTATCTACAGGACATGTCATTTAGCGACTATGCAACATCAGATCCAATACATTATAGGTCGGGTTGCAAAGCTACCGGTAATTTACCAAAGTTACCAGAATCTTCAGAAATGTCGGTAATTAACAGAAAATCTATGGCAATCTATCGTAACTTTGGTGATTTATACTTGAATAACTTTAAAAAATAGTATTAATTTGTTATATCTGAGTCCATATTGTCCATGAGTGTCTAGAAGATAGACCATATGATTCAAAAGAAAATAACCTAATAATGAAAAAAGCATCTAAATCAACAATGGCATTACTTTCAATTAACTCTGCTACTCTTCCAACTATTGACTTTTTTCACAATTGCCACCAGTTTGATGCCAAAACATTGACTACAAATACATATTGAAATAGTAAAATAAAAAAAAGTTTGTAAAAAAATAAAATAAAGGACATTTCATGCAGAAACGCTTATTTTAAACACCAATGGTATTCACTAAATTGATGGCTTATATTTAGGTTGATGTTTTACAGCTTTGTACAGCAATGTAAATGTACGTGTTCATGAGAGTCTCACCTTTACACAGAGGGGTCATATTAGTTGGAGGCCAAACTGTTTGCACGATGTTGTGAGATGACCGATTTTCGGGATGTCTCAAGGTCAGACAAACACCGCTCTAGCTCTGTCACCATTCACCGCAGATGCGGAAGTGAGACATCGGTGGATGCGGTATATTGAGACGCATCCAATAAAAAAAACACAATATTTCTAGCTTAAACTGACAGATCTTTATAGGGATTTTTTAATTATGTTAGTTACATTTCCACGGGGCACGGACATCTAGGGGGTTTTAACCTGCCTCCTCCCCTTCATCTACACTGATTGAAGTGGATTTAACAAGTGACATCAATAAGGGATCATAGCTTTCACCTGGATTCACCTGGTCAGTCTATGTCATGGAAAGAGCACACTGAGTGTACAAAACATTAGGAACACCTGCTCTTTCCATGACATAGACTGACCAGGTGAATCCAAGTGAAAGCTATGATCCCTCACCGATGTCACTTTTTAAATCCACTTCAATCAGTGTAGATAAAGGGATCAATGAAAAGAGATCTCCTAATTAAAATATAGTTACAAAATGTGTTACGATGTACCCCAACCCAGCATTCATCAAACCCATGAAGGTATAGAAACTTAGGTAAGAAGTATAGAAATGGAATTCTATCTGTGTGGTCTGTGTTACAGCAATAATGGCCCAGCTACACATCCCACCTGAGACCTGAGAGTCTACTGATTGGCCCTTCGTCAGTGTCAGTCCTCCTCTGACAGGCAGCCTGTGTGTATGTGTGTGTGTGTGTGTGTGTGTGTGTGTGTGTGCACGCCGCGCCTCCTCTCCCTGTCCTCCCCTGATCAATCTATAAAGACGTAGATCACAACCACACAAACACACCACATCCATCTCCTCTGCTCGCCCCTGTGTCATTGGCATTAGAGTGCATGCTTATTAGCGTGGTTAAAGTGAAAATGACATCCTGGCTGTGTGTGTTTCTCTGACAGGGATTACAACCCTCCATTACTCTCATTGTTATGCATTAAACACACAGCTTGGGCTGGCTGGCTGGGAGAGAGCGGGAGAGAGAGAGCGTGAGAGAGCGAGAGAGAGCGAGAGAGAGCGAGAGAGAGAGAGAGAGAGAGCGAGCGAGAGCAAGCGAGAGAGAGAGAGAGAGAGAGAGAGAGAGAGAGAGAGAGAGAGAGAGAGAGAGAGAGAGAGAGAGAGAGAGAGAGAGAGAGAGAGAGAGAGAGAGAGAGAGAGAGAGAGAGAGAGAAAGAGAGCGAGAGAGAGCGAGAGAGCGAGAGAGGTCTTCAGTGACAGATGGGCTTAAGGCCAGACATCCCCATACTAATTCAACAACATGGAAATGCCAAGGTCAGATCATC
>NW_025535062.1:62500-124246 GCF_020615455.1 Coregonus clupeaformis
ATTGTACAACTTTTTGAGTGACACATTGAACCACGTCTATAAAATGTAAACATACAAAACTATATTGAAAAATCATTTGGAATTCTTTCATGATTCTAAAATAGAGGTGAAGCACAAGCGGCAATATGGCATTCTATCCAAAGCAACTTACAGTCATGCGTGCATACATTTTAAAGTCAGGCAGGTAACCCCTCTAAACGGCAGTCTTCCGACAACGGCAAATAAATAAAACAAGTTTTAACATAAACCTAGAATCTTTGAGTTAAAGCACGTAGATCTTCCTCAGAACACCCAACTGAAATGGATGCATCGTCTGCTCCAACCTGACAGAAGATGAACAGGAAGCATCCTCAATATGAGTCACAAAGCCTGCATTTATCCAATTCTATTTTAAGGAGGGAGACATTATTGAGGGCTTCATTCATACTGCTTCAATTATCAACCGTTGTTGGGTCACTATTATCCGAGAATCCTGCCCAATGGTAATTACTCAAGGCCTAAATTGGAGCCGTGTAGCATCCGGTAACAAGGCGCTTTGGAAGGGATAATATGTGTATCATCAATGTCAGTTTTCTTTTTTGGATTCGGTCTGGAAGAGAAGCTCTAGGTTTGGGAATGTATTTTTTCAGTGAAGCTCTACAAAGCCCTAAACACATCAATGTCGTTAGATCAATAATAATAATTGATTTTGCGTTATAGAAAATGTGAAAGTGCTGCATTGGGTGTAAAAAATGAAGGCGTAGAACCGTAGATAATCCATTTGCCCTATGGAGATAGCTAGCGGTTTGGCTAACATTAAGTGGAGCGATTGAAACAAATGAGACAGCTTTTCACTTTGTTTTGAGTCAAGGGGCGATGCAAGCAGCATAATCATCATGGATCACATTTTGGGAGGAGTGCTCCAGGGGGTCATTTGGCCCAATGTTGAATTAAAAATGCCAATGCCAATTCACAGCTAATGACAAATGGAGATTTGTATAGTTATTATTATGATTATTGTCACCATCGTTAGTAGCGTTTCTTCCTGGAATATTCATATAAACGGTTATATCATCAAGTCATGATGACTTCCATCATCTGTCACGGCTCAAGACTGACAACAAGTATTTGAGACAGTGACACACACACACAGGTTTAATACATAAACTCAAATCATACATCATCCATATGCCGTAACTCAAATGAGCACCATTGCTCCATTCGCAAATTCCCATACTTGAATTGCCTTCACCCAGTTCAGTTTCAACAGATTTGCCTACAGTGTAAGACTTGACTAGAGCAGCCAGTCTTCCAAACAGACATATGAGACAATCAAAGTCACACTTAAACTCACCATTTTCTTTCTCCTAACTAAACTACTGCCCTACAAGATGAGAGAATTGTATTTCTTGGCTGTCCAGTCCTTTACTTCAGTCAGTGCAATATGTCGGTTGCCCTTTCACTTTGCCCCTCGCTTAATATTATCTGAACATTTCCTTTAAACGTCTACATTTTTCTAAAATAGTCTGCCTCGTTGCACTAAAAGGCTAATCATTACAATGCAAGATTTTGTTGAGAACGTATCCATTGCAGAAGGAGAATCAGTGGGAAAAAGAGAAGACAAATTAAGTTGAGTCCATAATATCAATGACCACCAACACATTGAGCCTGAAATGATAATGATTGAGACTGTTTCACATACAAATACCAGATCCATCCTTGCTAACCCTATAACTTAACGGTAACAGTACTTGGTATTCAGCAAAAGTGCCAAGTCCTTAGTAAATGTAGGGGATGGTAATACAGTACTTATTAATCGCTGGTGTACGACTCAAAACCGAGCAACTGTGTTCCAAAAGAGGTACATTAAATTGATAAAAACTTATTTAAAAAAACTCTTACTCTACATTAGTTATTAATGCCACATAGAATGTAGCATCTCCTCTTAATCAGTCTTTAACTTAATTCAGGTTTAACCTCTGTGGATCCAGGAGTTAAGGAGGAAAAGTATTTAAACATTAATGTATGTTTGGTGTTTCTCAGGGTCAGCGGATGTCAGTGAAGAAGCTTATGAAAATGGAGGCTTGGAAATTTGTGAGGCTGGAGCTGGAAAGCCGTGAGGTGATGGTGTTTTGGCATCGAGGGAATTTATTTTTCAACATTCCTTATTTAGAGGGAAATGTTTGACACTCCTTCACATTGGAAGATTTTTGGAAGGGGAAGTCAAATGTCAAAGTCCGATATGGAACCTGCCTTGGACCTCGGGGCAGCGCCTCAACCTTGGCTGTCGGAATTTCTACCATCAACTCTTCTGACTTGTAAAATGTTGAATTAGAGTCCAAAAGGGGCTATGTGTATAGTAGGAATGTTCCAAAGTAAAAATGATTCAGCAAATAAAATCAAGACTGATGCACAGATAGAACAAAACAACCTGACCCTACTAATTTGTTAATATATCAAGGTCAAATCTTAAAGGAAAATCAAAGCGCCTTTTCCTCAAGCTCATAGCATTCAAAAGGTGCAATAAAGTGAATCTGCCAAGCACGACCTCCTGATATACATTTTTCATTTAAAACCAGACTTATCACATATCCTGATGCTATCTCACCTTTCATAGTGCTTTTAATAACCCTTCCTCACCTTCCCCATCCGTATACACAGTACACCCAGCCTATTTTTAGTCTTCAAAGTATGAAAACCCTGTTGACCTCAATGCTGTTTTAGCATATTCTGCTTGACTCCACAATTTCCTGCCTGCCATGTAGAATTAAAGCTTCCCACTCCGATCACATTCCAACTCATTTCATTCATGACAGGAAAAGACAGTTTGCCAAGAAACTTGGCGCATAGCTATAGCCTTACCGTAAGCCATTTGGATAACAATCAAATAACGTCCCGTTTATAGACATTCCCAGAAATAAATTCTAATGACAATCAACAGATAGCAGCATATGGCTACGTATTAATCTCCACAGGGTCAAGTACAATGCGACAAAACATCAAAACAAAAAAGGTGCTGTATTTCACAGCTTCTATACATCTCCCTATTAAAAGGTGCCAAAACAACTAACATGTCATCTGCCCCACAACAGCTGACCCCCTGGAGGTTTTTAACATCGATTTTAAAAGGCGAGAGACAGATCGTTTTCGCCTCTCTAAAAACAACAAAGTCACAGGGAAATGGCGCTTATCTAACAGGCTTGGGGTCAACAATCACCATACAACCACACAGGGATTGATATAAAGGCTGGTGCTGGTGCCACCGTCTACAGTAAATGTCAGATGTGATGGAAATGGATACATGGAGGCTTACTGTACAGTCAATTATCGCTGAAGGATCTGGGTAATTTGCACCCTCTGCTGTATCCCCATGGTGATAGCCGTGGGAGGCAACAAGTGATGGAAAAGTTTTTCCAAACTTTGCTGCACATAAATAAAAACATGTCATTAGGAGAGTACCATGGCTTGAGCTTTTTAAAAAGACACAAAAGTACAGTCCTTCAGCTTAGATCACAACATCCTAATGACCGTGGGAGGCAGTAAGGGACCGGGAAGTTTGTGCACTGAGAAACATTCTCCTAACTTTACTGTTCATGAGAAAAGTGGTTTGTGTTTGAGGTTAGGATAAGCGTGTGAACAGAAGAAACGACATCCTTCATTAGACTACAACATTTTAATCCTTGATCAATGGCAATTACAATTTATTTCTAATAACATAAAGGATCTGTATAGTAAGTCCTCCAATCCAAAATGTCATTATCCATCTATGGTAATACCACACAATCAGAGTTTTTTGTGCTAGCATACGGAATCTATATTTTCACCCATCCGTAATTTCATCTATCCATCCACCAAAGGCCATGTAGTGTTTGGTAGGAGATGAGGGTAGTGTGAGATTGAGTCCCTTTATCAACAGTGTTGTGGATAGGAGGATCAAAACATTCAACTATTATTTGAAAGGACAATCACAATTGAACAAGACGCGGTACAAACCCAGTCCCTTACTTCAAATCAAAGGTAGACTAGACCACCTAAGACAGAATTGTACAAAAGTAAATCCCTCCAATGGCAACAAACGAGGCTAGTTCTTTTACCTTTTATTAGTTGAAGGACAATGCTAGAAGCTAAGTTATGTCTCTCTCTACCGCTCCTTCTCATTCCCCACACGTCTCTCTCAGTCTGCGTCTCAGTGTCTCTAGCTAGCTCGATGTTGTTAATTCAGATAAGTCGTTTTGGTGTTGGGTCGTAATGAGAAACTAATCAGTTCAGACATCAATCAATTTGTCATCACTTTTCTGTCACATAGTGACAGAAAACAAGCGAATAACAAGCAAAAGGTTCTGTATGAAGAGCTGCAGGAGGGTGTGTCCCAAATGGCACCCTATTCCATTATAGTGCACTACTTTTGATAATAACCTCAGGGATCTCGTCAAAAGTAGTGCACAACATAGGGCATAGGGTGCCATTTACGTCACACCCAAGGAGGAGGAGGGTGAGGAAAAACAATAACATGTTGGCTCTCAGAATCTCCTATTAGAAATACTGGGGAAGAGTCTAGGATGAGTCTGAGCAATGTAGTATTGATTTTTGTTGGCAGACCTGCTGTCATGTTGTCTCAAGCTATTTCAGATATGCACAGATGTACACACACACACACACACACACACACACACACACACACACACGTATCTACACAGGCACGCAATCGCACACACACTGATTAGTATGGGAGTAAATTGCTAGTTCAGGGAAAATGAATGGTGGTTTTATGAATACTTTGCCTTGCAAATCGAAACATCTGATGCCATTTCACACCAGTTTAAATCTCATCTGCCATCATCTGGTGCTGTGAATATAATGCAGAACCAGTAGAAAATGAGCTGTTACTTTGGCCATGCAGACAAGAAATTCATGCATAGCAACAGGAGAGAAAAAAAAATTGATTGTGAATACAGCAAACAAGACATTGCAAATTGAGGCGCTTCTTCTTACAAAAATGTACAGCATGTGTGGTCCCGTGTAGCTCAGCTGGTAGAGCATGGCGTTTGCAACGCCAAGGTTGTGGGTTCGATTCCCACGGGGGGCCAGTATGAAAAATGTATGCACTCACTAACTGTAAGTCGCTCTGGATAAGAGCGTCTGCTAATTGACTAAAATGTGCAACATGTCATTAGTCTGGGAAGCAACAGTTTTATTAACTTGACATACCAGTTATATATAGGGAATATATACTCCAACCTGAACTGATAGACCTCTGCACTGAACCACTGAAGTCAAAGCAGACTGAAACATCCAGTCCCCTGTTATTACAGCGAGCCATCCAAGCCTCCCCTCCATCTCCCTTCATTACAGGTAGAGTGCCCTTTCAAATCCAACATGGCCTCTCCACACTGGCCAGTCCATTGTACCGATATTAAAACCTCTGTAGGTCCAAGCCCTTAGATTTCAATATCTACTTAGCTAACATATGGAATTGTTTTAAGATGGTCATAAAATGTATCATTTAGCCATCTGATTTTAGGACCTCTGTAGGTATAAAAAATCTATATATAAAAAAGTTATTTGACGAAACGTTGAATTTGGCCTTTACTGCTATAACCCATAGAAATGAATTGATTAACACATTCATAAATGGCAAAATAGAAAGTCAAAAAATGTATCATAAGAAACAAAGTTTTGAAGTGTCTGTCCTATATCTGAGAGATATAAGAAAACGTAGGTCATTTTTTTAAATACATTTTGTAGCCCCATGTTTGGTCACGTTATTTTTGGCATATTTGACCCCCTATGCACTTTTTACAACCTGATACTTGGTTACATTCAGACGGCTGCCGTAAAGCTTCTGCATGTCGAAGAGCCAAACAACCGACATTGTTGTGTTCGCGAGAGTCTTCCCTTTCGATACTGGTGACATTTGTTCGGATCTCACATAGTTAAGGTTTTACAGACGATTTCTTAACGATTTTCTTGTCCGTATCCTTTCATGTGTAGAAAAAGCCCGTTTTCACAAGCCCCATGTTATGGAATAGGTGCAAACTTTACATCAGCGGAAAGAGGGGATTGAGCTTCAGCCACAGGAGCTATTCAATATTCAAAATGACGTCACCGTGTGACACACGGGTGCGTCAATCAACTCTAGGGGGTTGACATTAAAGCCTCACCACCTTTGGCCTGGCAGATAAATGTCAAACTGCAGTTCTCCAGCCCCCTGTGGAATTACAGGCTACGTCCCAAATGGCAAGAGGCCCTGGTCAAAAGTAGTGCACTATGAAGGGAATAGGGTGCCATTTAGAAGGCACTCACTGTTGACTGCCTGCTACTGGGCTGTAATGGACATGGCTTGCAGTGTTCTAGATTGAAGGTTAAGGAATGCTCAACATCACACACTCAGGGTATTGACCCTGAACAACACCCACTTAATGAGGGTCAAATACCAGAGCTGTGTGAACTGTGGAGTGTACATGTTGCTACTTATGGTTCTGTAAAATGTGGAGTGTGCATGTTGCTACTTATGGTCCTGTAAAATGCGGAGTGTACATGTTGCTACTAATGGTCCTGTGAACTGTGGAGTGTACATGTTGCTACTAATGGTCCTGTAAAATGTGGAGTGTACATGTTGCTACTAATAGTCCTGTGAACTGTGGAGTGTACATGTTGCTACTAATGGTCCTGTGAACTGTGGAGTGTACATGTTGCTACTAATGGTCCTGTAAAATGTGGAGTGTACATGTTCCTACTAATGGTCCTGTGAAGTGTACATGTTGCTACTTATGGTCCTGTGAACTGTGGAGTGTACATGTTGCTACTAATGGTCCTATGAACTGTGGAGTGTACATGTTGCTACTAATGGTCCTGTGAACTGTGGAGTGTACATGTTGCTACTAATGGTCCTGTGAACTGTGGAGTGTACATGTTGCTAATAATGGTCCTGTGAAGTGTACATGTTACTACTAATGGTCCTGTGGAGTGTACATGTTACTACTAATGGTCCTGTGGAGTGTACATGTTACTACTAATGGTCCTGTGGAGTGTACATGTTACTACTAATGGTCCTGTGGAGTGTACATGTTACTACTAATGGTCCTGTGGAGTGTACATGTTACTACTAATGGGCCTGTGGAGTGTACATGTTACTACTAATGGGCCTGTGGAGTGTACATGTTACTACTAATGGTCCACACAAGTATGTGGATCGGTTATCCTACAGACAAAAGACCTCGTCTTGATACGAAAGGCAAAGAGGATTTAATATTGGTCATTTCTAAAATAAATAAAACATAAACTACACATTAGCAATGGCATTAGTAGGACACCAAAAAGAAAACAAATACTACTTCCACCCAGGTCTGTACAGTGGTATACTTCCAAATCCTATTGATGTGGTAAGCCACTGACTCAGTGAACCTCTGAATAACAGCCAGAATTGAGAGCCGGGTTGTCATGCTTCGAGAACTGCTAGCCTTGTCACAATGGAGATAGACAGAGTACCTAGAAACACTGTCAGACAGGGACAGGGCAGAGGTCACAGACAGAACAGAGCAGAACAGGCTAAGGAACAATGGGGTCACACAGGTGAGGTTTACCTGCCACAAACACTGGATGTCAAATCACATACCAGGCCTATGGAGAGACTTCACTGTGAGATGGGGCCAAGCTTCTCTAACTCCACAGATAAGTCCGTTCGAACCTGTCCCCGGATTCCACAAGACTGTCAGCCCGCAGAGCTAAAGCCTAGGTATTCGTTTGGGGAGCAAGTCTCCTCACTTTCCTTATCCAGCGCCAAACCACCTCTGTTACACAATATCATTTAGGATTTCATGATATACCACTGTGATGTTCTGCTCATCAATGTAAAGCTCACAGTTATACTGTATATCATGAATTGAAGTACTGTGTAGTATTCAAACTACCTATAGGAATGTATTGGCTGAGAACCCTGTGGGAGAGAGACTTGTTGAGAATGCTGATCAGCTCTGTAGCTAAACGTTTGCTTTTCTGTCCCTGTATTAATTAGAAAAACTTTAATTAGACGGGTGTAATCCTCAATCAGTGCCCTGCTCAAAGGTGACTGTGTGACTGTCAGCGGCTCTCACCACACAAACACACAGCTTGCTCATATGCATGCATGCTCTCTCTCACACACACACACACAGTTTGCTCACACGCGCACACACACACACACACACACACACACACACACACACACACACACACACACACACACACACACACACACACACACTGGCTGCAATTAAACCAACTTCAGAAGCCTTTCCTAAAGGTTGGAGCCACCTGAACGCTCAATAAATCTTTAATCCCTCACATCACTGGTGAGGGCAGTGTGACGGTGACTTCAGAGGATGGAATCAAGCTTCCCCACAACCTCATTTCTTCTTCTTTTATATTACTGCAGGACCTGCTATATAGGGCAGACACAAGACAGACGGTTGGACCAAAAGCTGCATCGGTCGTCATGTGTTCAGAATACAAACACAGAAATGGCCAAGACAAATGAATGATTTCTGTGGTAGTACGTGACGGTTGGTTCACAATAACATTGCAATAGGGATCAATTTGAATCATGCTCAGACCTCTGGTCAAAAGTAGTGCACTATATAGGGACTAGGATGCCATTTTGGATGCAACCGGTGATTCAAACCGATCCATATTGCAATGTTTTCATGTACGTCTCAAGGCGAGAAAACAGAAAAAAACAAGGGATCAGCAATCTTATCATTCATTCTCTCCTTTCCCTCCAAATGAGGTGTAATAAAGAAAACAAATCCTGCCCATTGATAATCCATTACACAGTGTAGGAAACCCAGACAATCTATCAGGGGACTGTGGTTGTGGAAACAGCCTCTCCAACGTCCCAGCTGCTATGTCCAATCAGTGGATGTATGCACACACTAACACCAGCTCGGGCTGAAGTAACTTTAATTCTCCCCAAATAAAAAAGTAATTTAATGTTGATAAATATATTCAATTAAAAACAAA
Source organism: Coregonus clupeaformis (assembly GCF_020615455.1). Lineage (NCBI taxonomy): Eukaryota > Metazoa > Chordata > Actinopteri > Salmoniformes > Salmonidae > Coregonus > Coregonus clupeaformis. The sequence continues at coordinate 71,477 of NW_025535062.1, forward strand.
TGACCTCCAGGAAGTGTTTTCCAGTGGATCCCTACGCCCATTTATCCTTAATTACAAGATACTATAGTGCCTTGCAAAAGTATTCATCCCGCTTGGCGTTTTTCCTATTTTGTTGCATTACAACCTGTAATTTAAATTGATTTTTATTTGGATTTCATGTAATGGACATACACAAAATAGTCCAAATTGGTGAAGTGAAATGAAAATAATTACGTGTTCCAAATTTTTTTTACAAATAAATAACGGAAAAGTGGTGCATGCATATATATTCACCCCCTTTGCTATGAAGCACCTAAATAAGATCTGGTGCAACCAATTACCTTCAGAAGTCACATAATTAGTTAAATAAAGTCCACCTGTGTGCAATCTAAGTGTCACATGATCTCAGTATATAGACACCTGTTCTGAAAGGCCCCAGAGTCTGCAACACCACTAAGCAAGGGGCACCACCAAGCAAGCGGCACCATGAAGACCAAGGAGCTCTCCAAACAGGTCAGGGACAAAGTTGTGGAGAAGTACAGATCAGGGTTGGGTTATAAAAAAATATCAGAGAGGCAACAAAGAGCCCAAAGATAACCCTGAAGGAGCTGCAAAGCTCCACAGCGGAGATTAGAGTATCTGTCCATAGGACCACTTTAAGCCGTACACTCCACAGAGCTGGGCTTTACGGAAGAGTGGCCAGAAAAAAGCCATTGCTTAAAGACAAATAAGCAAACACATTTGGTGTTCGCCAAAAGGCATGTGGGAGACTCCCCAAACATATGGAAGAAGTTACTCTGGTCTGATGAGACTAAAATAGAGCTTTTTGGACATCAAGGAAAACGCTATGTCTGGCGCAAACCCAACACCTCTCATCACCCGAGAACACCCTCCCCACAGTGAAGCATGGTGGTGGCAGCATCATGCTGTGGGGATGTTTTTTATTGGCAGGGACTGGGAAACTGGTCAGAATTGAAGGAATGATGGATGGCGCTAAATACAGGGAAATTCTTGAGGAAAACCTGTTTCAGTCTTCCAGAGATTTGAGACTGGGACGGAGGTTCACCTTCCAGCAGGACAATGAACCTAAGCATACTGCTAAACAACACTTGAGTGGTTTAAGGGGAAACATTTAAATAGTTATGCACGCTCAAGTTTTCTGTTTTTTTGTCTTATTTCTTGTTTGTTTCACAATAACAAATATTTTGCATCTTTAAAGTGGTAGGTATGTTGTGTAATCAAATTATACAAACCCCCCAAAAAATCAATTTTAATTCCAGGTTGTAAGGCAACAAAATAGGAAAAATGCCAAGGGGGTGAATACTTTCGCAAGCCACTGTACCTCCCCCTCTCTCTAAACCCTTCTCTCTACCTCTCTCTTCAACCGTCTCTCTCTACCTCTCTCTTTTTCTCTTGCTCTCTCTACCTGCTCTCTCCCTCTCTCAATACCCATCTCTCTTCCTCTTTCCCTCTCTCTTCCCCCCTCTCTCTCCAGCTGCCTTATCACCCTACTAATTGTGTTGTTTGGCACCTGCTCTCCCTCTCTCTAAACCTCTCCATCCCTCTATCTCGATCCCTCTTTGCCCCCTCTCTCCCTCTCTATTCCTCTCTCCCTCTCCACCCCTCTCACTCTCTCATCCCCTCTTCTCTCCAGCTGCCACATCCCCCCATTGATCACCTAATCATGTTATTTGGCACCTGCTCTCTCTCTCTCCATCCTCCTCTCTCTCTCTCTCTCTCTCTCTCCATCCCTCCCTCCCTGTCATGTCAGCCAGGCCTCACTGTCTTTAACGAAAGGTTATTATATTTAATAAAGCCTCCTGAAAGGACAACAGACCCATCCAGATGTGGGCACCCTGCCTGTGATGATCCAAAATGGCTCCAAGTGGTGAGAGCTGTAGCCTAATTTTAATAAAGTAGAGCTTCATGTCAACTATTGATCAGAATTGATTGCCCAGTGCTGTATGTACATACACTTGTATGTCAGGAGAAACTGGTGCATCCCATGTACTATGAACGGCACATCCATTCTGAAGTCACTACACGTGTGGACGAGTATGGCTGGCTAGCCTAACAAAATCTATATAGAACCACCATTGTATGTTGTGAATGTGGACAAGACAAGACTATGGTACAGAGTGTTATATATTTTTCTTCCTCATGCAATTCAGTGGAGTCGCATTAATCTTGTGCGTGTTTTCCATTCAAAAGTGTTATTGTGCTCAACACAGGTTGCCAGTTATTATTATCACAGATAATTGTGTAAATTAGAGCTCAGGGGCCAAAATGCAGCACCCACATTGAATAAGAAAGAGAGATGCTAAAGTTTTGTCAAGACGCGTGACACCAGGGATCATAGCCATTATCCATTCAAGCAGGATATGAATGCTGATGATAAGATAGCACTGTGAATTGATATTCATATCTAATCAGTATTCATAGATCACACTGCTATGTTAGATTTATTTAAGCTGTCATTTATACTAGGATATAGGACACATAGGCCTATGGTGAAACGTATCATAGAGAAAAGTTATCAAAGTGTAAATAGGCCTGAATTGGTGATCTCGCCAAACAAATGCTGCAGTAGGCTATTGAGGGAAAAGATTGCTGTGTTTGACCCCAGGGCCTTCAGAAGTACAGACTATTCAACCAAGGGAAATATTGCAGTTGAAATTCCTTCAGATAAATTATATGCATAAAGTAGGCCTTGACCATGAGCCTAAGTCACAATTTTACTTACATAAAATGTATAAAAGAGGCTACAGTTGCTGATGAAAAAATGTAAGAAGTAATAATCTGTATAATGGAAAAACTTTAAGTAATTATAGACTGCAATGTGTAAACCTTATACAGCAGCAATCGGGACCTACAGTGTAATGTATCCTGAATTTGATTATCCCATAACTATTTGGTCTTGATCAAGAAGGAAACTAAAAATATTTATAATTTCTGTTAGGTCAAAGACCACAATGACATATGGTAGCTAGATCAGTCCTGCGCTTCTCTATCCACTGTCAAGGTAGTATCAACTAACAATATTGATTTAGTTATGGACAAATTCCACAACTACAAAACCACTGAAAACCATCCTAGTCACATCAACATGGTACGATGTCAGTAGACCCCATTTTACTACATTTGACACATTACGATAGAAAGAACAAAAGCATATCCAAGTCAAAATTCCTATTATGGGTATTCAATTGATTTGCTGTCAGAAGGATGTAACCACATCGAAAAAATTGTGCCTTATCTTTCATTTCCTATCATTACAATGCCCACACATGCACTACTCTCCCAGTAGCAAGTCTTCATAGGCTACTACCACATCTGCGTAAAACTCAATTTAATTCCATGTCTTTGGCAAAAACTATTAGCTTTGCTAATTATTTTTAATGACGCACTCAAGTTCCAATGTGCGTAAAATGTTTGGTGAGAAAAAGGAACGAAACGAAAGAGAACTTCCCACATGTGTCCTCGATCATCTGGAAAGCCTGCTAGAAAACCATTAGGCTACTCGAGTATAATTGTGCCATTCATAGACTCAGACTGTCTTACCTTTCCGAGGACCGGGTCTCCTCCACCTCTGCAGTCGGTTGGGGAGCTTCTGCTTTCTTTGCGCAAGGACAGGAGGCGGGATAAAGTGAACTGTAGTCGCAAGGACAGCGATGCTGAAGACCGCTGGTCGGGGTCGGAGTAGAAGACAACGTAAATATGAGGAGCTGTTTGAAATTCTCAAAGGGTCTCAGTCGCTTCTCCCTCTCCACCTTGGCCACCCAACGACTCAGACTCAGTCAGTCTAACGAGCCTTAGTCTTGTGGGGAATCTCTCTGTCGCTCTGCTGACACACTGCTGACAGCGTGAGAGAGAACGTGTCACTGTCAGCCTAGACTCTAGACCGAGTTTCTTCCCGTTTGTGTCTCTGTCTGTATGAGAAGTTCTATGACGGGAAAGAGCTTAACTCTCCCGCTGGTTGAGGTGTGCGACGTGGATTGTTCAGTGGAGAAACAGAGACTCTCCTCAGCGCACGTCTTTGTTTTTCACCAGTGGAGATCTGAAGCGCGTGGCGCTTTCGTGACAGGTTAACTCTGGATGCACCTGAGTTATTGATGAGTAATTACCTGAGCTCATGTGTTATTAACCAGGGTTTTGGCATAAAGTCTATTAACGTTTGTCACATATCTAAATTATCCAGCATTACAGTCCGAAAAAACAGTTGTGTAAAATAATTGATTTAAAGTCCATTATGAAATGTACCCTAATAATGCGTTGGGATTTAAAAATAGGGAGTTTGTAAATTATGTCATATTGATCAAATAATGTGCACAATATAGAATTTTGAATGAAGTACTTTTGTAACTCAATGTATTTTATTTAACATAGGCTACAAAATCATCTGATTTAATTGGCACTACACAGGCCTACACAATGGTTAATGAATGTTCAATTTTAGTCTACCACAATAATATGTGTAATTATATTGTACTGTTACTCCTCTTTTAAAATGATGTTGTTTGAAATCTTGGGCAAGAAAAAAAGTATATCTATTAATGTGCAACAAAACCCTTTCCACCTAACCTTGTCCAGACACTGCAGATCCACATGTGTGCTGTGTTAGCAAACATGGCAGGTGGTTCAAGACATTGATTATCACGATCTTTCACACAGGGGCATCATGCACCCATTATTTTAGAGGAGGTATGAAGGTCTACATGAGGATGGAGGGGTGCTTGTCCCCCTGTTGAAGTTTGATAATTGTGCATTTTTCAAACACCTGATATTTTTTTCTCCTGCAATATAGAGCAGGGGTGTAGGCGTGGGTGGGCCTGGGTGGACACATGCACACCCACTGGGGAGCCAGGCCATGCCAGGCCCACCCAATCAGATAGAGCAAAAAAAAATAAAAAAATACATTATTATAAAAAAATACTCCTCAGCAGATTGGGAACCTATCTAGCTGGCTAACTAATACCAACCTCATAAAATTGCTAGATGGCTAGTATTACAGATAAACAACATAACATTTTAGTTTTATATATTCATCAAGAAGGAATCAATAGGCTACATACAGTGAGGGAAAAAAGTATTTGATCCCCTGCTGATTTTGTATGTTTGCCCACTGACAAAGAAATAATCAGTCTATAATTTTAATGGTAGGTTTATTTGAACAGTGAGAGACAGAATAACAACAAAAAAATCCAGAAAAAGCATGTAAAAAATGTTATAAATTGATTTGCATTTTAATGAGGGAAATAAGGTGTCTTTTATACAGGTAACGGGCTGAGATTAGGAGCACACTCTTAAAGGGAGTGCTCCTAATCTCATCTTGTTACCTGTATAAAAGACACCTGTCCACAGAAGCAATCAATCAATCAGATTCCAAACTCTCCACCATGGCCAAGACCAAAGAGCTCTCTAAGGATGTCAGGGACAAGATTGTAGACCTACACAAGGCTGGAATGGGCTGCAAGACCATCGCCAAGCAGCTTGGTGAGAAGGTGACAACAGTTGGTGCGATTATTCGCAAATGGAAGAAACACAAAATAACTGTCAATCTCCCTCGGCCTGGAGCTCCATGCAAGATCTCACCTCGTGGAGTTGCAATGATCATGAGAAGCCCAGAACTACACAGGAGGATCTTGTCAATGATCTCAAGGCAGCTGGGACCATAGTCACCAAGAAAACAATTGGTAACACACTACGCCGTGAAGGACTGAAATCCTGCAGCGCCCGCAAGGTCCCCCTGCTCAAGAAAGCACACATACAGGCCCGCCCGAGTTGAGTTGATGCCAAAGAGCTCGATTTTGGTCTCATCTGACCACAACACTTTCACCCTGTTCTCCTCCATCCCCACCGTCAAACATGGAGGTGGAAACATTATGCTTTGGGGGTGTTTTTCTGCTAAGGGGACAGGACAACTTCACCGCATCAAAGGGACGATGGACGGGGCCATGTACCGTCAAATCTTGGGTGAGAACCTCCTTCCCTCAGCCAGGGCATTGAAAATGGGTCATGGATGGGTATTCCAGCATGACAATGACCCAAAACACACGGCCAAGGCAACAAAGGAGTGGCTCAAGAAGAAGCACATTAAGGTCCTGGAGTGGCCTAGCCAGTCTCCAGACCTTAATCCCATAGAAAATCTGTGGAGGGAGCTGAAGGTTCGAGTTGCCAAACATCAGGCTCAAAACTTTAATGACTTGGAGAAGATCTGCAAAGAGGAGTGGGACAAAATCCCTCCTGAGATGTGTGCAAACCTGGTGGCCAACTACAAGAAACGTCTGACCTCTGTGATTGCCAACAAGGGTTTTGCCACCAAGTACTAAGTCATGTTTTGCAGAGGGGTCAAATACTTATTTCCCTCATTAAAATGCAAATCAATTTATAACATTTTTGACATGTGTTTTTCTGGATTTTTTTGTTGTTATTCTGTCTCTCACTGTTCAAATACACCTACCATTAAAATTATAGACTGATCATGTCTTTGTCAGTGGGCAAACGTACAAAATCAGCAGGGGATCAAATACTTTTTTCCCTCACTGTAGCTTGATCATATTCATTTAAAAACATACCTCCTGCGAGTCCTGCCCATCACGGCAGGTAAAATCTAATTAAACGCTGTGTGTGTTACTCAACACTGCTCTGTGGTGCACGTTGGACGGAACCACTTACTAGGGAGAATGGGGGGGGGGGTACTCATTGCCTGGTCCAGTCAGTGTGCCCCCTCCTCAAAGATTTTTATCAATCATTATGATAAAACGTGGCCTTAAAAATGAAGTTAATTTAACTTCAGATTTTTTTTTAAACGAGACTAATCGGATGAGGCACGTGCCTCCTATGGGCATGATGCCTCTGCTCTGCTCTTACACATCAGTAGGGCTGATCTGAGCATCAGTGACTGTAGGCTAATGAGTGATGTCATCTCAGTTGGGGACCCCTCTGATGCATTGCTTGTCATTTTGTATGGTTATTACCAAGGCCTATAGCTTAGTAGTAGTCACAGTTACTGGCATAGTTAATGCAACGTGGTCTCATGTTTTTGTGGTCACACATTGACGTTTGGGTGGTTTAGTGGGGCATTCACTTTTTGTTAGTTCTGCTTGGAGGATTACCCCCCCCCCCCTAAATTGGTAAGGACATTGTACTATGTGAGAAATGTTTAGTTGTATTCCATGTCATGCCAGGACATGAAACCAAAAGAGAGTCAATGGCTGATTATAATATCTATGGCTGTGGTAGGTTTTAATTTGATCTCAGTGTCTCCCCGGGTTTTGAGGAAGCTGCTGTGTGTATGGGGGCTCTTTCTCTGACTGCTGGAACATGGCTCAGATTGAAGCTAATGGGTAGGGAGCTAGAGTAGTCCCATCACACACGCACACACACACACACACACACACACACACACACACACACACACACAGGCTACGGAAAGAACCTGACACACACACACGACCCCGTCTCCGTCTGCAATATCCTCTTAACTGTCCCGTAGTGGAAGATTCTCATCATCTTCAGTGTTTGAGTCTGAAAACACACAGACGCCAGGCCCTGCTGTGGTTATTAAAAATCGAATTGTTTATTACGCCAGAGAGATGCTTTTCCTGCATTCTTTAGCAAGGCATTTTGGGAATAGACAGGCACCCTCCTCATAAACTCTGGAGTAACGAGGAAAAACATTGGTGAGAATAATAACTTGGGAGATTGCCTTTATAAGCCTGGATTGCCAAACCGCCCACGAGGGGGCCTGTAGCCGTCTCCTCTCAAACAGAGAAAATAAAGTATGCTTTATGTTTATTGAAATTGTTCCCTGATTCATCTGCGCTGAAATGAGCATCACTTATGACAAAGGGGAATGGGGAATCGGGCACGGATGATTTTCTGCTCTCAACTATTGAAGGACAAGGGAGAATTACCACGGCATCCCCACTGTAAAGAAAGAAAAACACACACACACACACACACACAAACACACGTGTGTATGTCTTCTCCTTTCTGGGCTGTGGCTGACAGTATTGTCCACAAAGGGCCTTTGTTAGTTCTGCTTGGAGGATTCCCCCCCCCCAACCCCTTTCTATCTCACACTTTTCTGGAAGTCTCTAGCCTGCCTCTCTATGGTAGCGGTTTGCAGCTAGCCAGCATGTATTTATTATTTAGACCTGCTCTCTGCCACGAGACAATGCTGCCAGCCTGTTGAGCCAAGCAAGGGTTGGAAAGGCCAGATGTGTACAAAATTGAAAAGGCACCTGAGGAATTTCAGTTATGTCAGTTCAGGCACAATCAGAGCTATACAATTATTAATTGCAAATGCGACAGTCTACCAACTACTGAACTGTGGGTGAGAGTGTGTGAGAGTGTGTGAGTGTGTCTGTGTGTGTGTGTGTGTGTGAGTGTGTGTGTGAGTGTTTGTGTTAGTTTGTGTGTGAGCGTTTGTGTGTGTGTGTTTGTGTGTGTGTGTGTGTGAGTGTGTGTGTGTGTGTGAGTGAGTGTGTCTGTGAGTGTTTGTGTGTGAGTGTGTGTTTGTTTGTTTTACGTTTAGCACTGGAAGGACAGCTGTCGAATACAATATGCAAGGGTTTGAAAGTTTGAAATCATTTTTTAAGCTGTTTTCCATTAACATTGTCTAAAGTCATGTTTTATGCAAAATCCACAATGCAACTAGTTCATTATATGACAGGAGACACAGTTTCTGTATAACAAACGTGAAACATATATTTTTAACCATTTTGCATGAACAGGGTCTGAAATCATTGTTTTACGTTTAGCACTGGAAGGACAGATGTAGGATACAATATGCAAGGGTTTTAAAGTTTGAAATAATTTTGTGTGTTTAGTGGCAGCAGCCAGGCAGAACTCTTGGCCTCCTCTCCTCCTCTCCGTCGTCATGGATCCTTGCTTTTGCAAATCAGCAACTGTTGACAGCTTGGACTAGGCTTGACGCTTCCCCCCAGATTTGCATATTTTAAAAGAAAATCATCTGATTGGAAATAAATGTCAGATTAAACATTTCTACAGCCTGCGCTCCACTGGTTACTTCCTTTATGGTGTTACACATCAACAGCTCTACTTTAGAGTAGTTGGCTTAGGGAGATAGAGAAAACCCCATGGTAGAAGTTAGGATACTTGTAAATTGTTGGAGAAATGACCAATTGTCAATAGTAATGAGGTAAGTTGTTGAAAATAAAATAAAATAAAGTACATTTAAAAAAATACTTTCTAGCCTCACATGCACTACCATTCAAAAGTTTGGGGTCACTTAGAAATGTCCTTGTTTTCGAAAGAAAAGCAATTTTTTTGTCCATTAAAATAACATCAAATTGATCAGAAATACAGTGTAGACATTGTTCATGTTGTAAATGGCTATTGTAGCTGGAAACGGGCTGATATTTAATGGAATATCTACATAGGCGTACAGAGGCCCATTATCAGCAACCATCAGTCCAGTGTTCCAATGGCACGTTGTGTTTGCTCATCCACGTTTATCATTTAAAAAGGCTAATTGATTATTAGAAAACCCTTTTGAAATTATGTTAGCACAGCTGAAAACTGTTGTGCTGATTAAAGAAGCAATAAAACTGGCCTTCTTGAGACTAGTTGAGTATCTGGAGCATCAGCAATTGTGGGTTAGATTACAGGATCAAAATGGCCAGAAACAAAAAACTTTCTTCTGAAACTCGTCAGTCTATTCTTGTTCTGAGAAATGAAGGCTATTCCATGCGAGAAATTGGCAAGAAACTGAAGATCTCGTACAATGTTGTGTACTACTCCCTTCACAGAATAGCGCAAACTGGCTCTAACCAGAATAGAAATAGGAGTGGGAGGCCCCGGTGCACAACTGAGCAAGAGGACAAATACATTAGAGTGTCTAGTTTAAGAAACAGACGCCTCACAGGTCCTCAACTGGCAGCTTCATTAAATAGTACCCGTAAAACACTAGTCTCAATGTCAACAGTGAAGAGGCGACTCCGGAATGCTGACCTTCTAGGAAGAGTTGCAAAGAAAATCTTAATCTTTTCTTTTTATTGGCCAGTCTGAGATATGGCTTTTCTGATCAATTTGAAAAATTGCTTTTCTTTCAAAAACAATGACATTTCTAAGTATCCCCAAACTTTTGAACGATAGTGTATGTCAATTTATCCATTTTTAATTGATTGTTTTTTCCTACTGGACTGCAGGTGGACATTATGGAGCTTCCTTTCCTTAGATACTGAATGTCCAGTTGGCTATGAGCCACTATAAACAGATACTGTCGATAGCTGAAGCTTTTCGGGCCACAGTAGATATAAATGTTATGGATATCAGTATTGACTCACAGCGTTGTCTGCAGGGGCATAGAGATACAGAGGAATGTGTCACCACGTTTCCTTTAGCTGGGAGTGATGATCAGCAGACGTCTGTTTCATCTGTGCAGACACGCAAACACGCAAGCATGCACAGGCACATACACAACACACATACCAAGCTTACAACAGTGATTTTTTTTTATGGACTTCATACTGAATAGCTACAGTAGTTAGTCCATCACTTGACAGGCCTGATCATTTGTAGACAATCATTGTCCAGACAGATTATTCATTATGTTGCCTGTTGTCCATCAATCTACTGGTAAGTCAGCAAACATCGAGGGTAAGACATTACAGATGTCTTCTACTGAACAAAATGGACACTTCAGTATTGTCTGTCATGCTCTGTTTCATAATTAGAGATTAGCTGCACTGTAAACATGGAAAACAGAAATCGTTGACGGATTGTTTACCTCAGTTATGGATGTAAAAAAAAAATGTAAAAGATGCAATTAATAAAAAATAAAGAGAGATTTGATAAATGTGTTAACTTGTGGCTCTGTCTGTTCATGCTGTTGATGTGTGATTACGATGTGAAAGTCAGGTTTCTCCCTGGCAACTCCACCTCACCTCAGTGATTGGCCTGTCTGCCTGGCTATGTTGTGTTATTAAACATGTCCTGTCTGTATGTGGATTTCTACAGGCATCATTGCTATAGCCTGGTTAATCCAGTCTGAATAAGTTCAGTCTCGTTTAACCAGGCAACATGAGGCTACCAAACCTAATTGCGCTCGATGTCAGGCAATGATATCTGACACAGTATCAGGCAATTATAGCAGATTTTTTAAACAGCCAGTTGAATGATTCCTTCTCCAACTGTCTGTGGGCCTCAACTGATGCTGCTATTCCTAACTCACAAATGGGCTCCCATGACAGGTACATTCACCACCCCTGGCAAGTATACAGAGCATGTTAGAAACATGTTACACAGCACAGCATGCTAGAAGCAAAGACACTGCAGTTGAATAAGTAAACACAAAAAGCGGAATGAGTGAAATCTTTCAGGATGACAACAGTATTGCCAGTGAGAAAATAACTACATGAAACATAATCATCTCATTGGTTTAAATATCCACCAACTAATTCCTAAACTCCCAACGAGGAAGTGAGAAGTCCGATCAACGTGGAGTTGCCAAGAGAGCAAAGAAAATTCTAGCCTAACACTGGATTCTGATTGGCGCTTCAGTTCAGCCACCTTCAAGGTAGCAGTGTGCAAAGCCGTGCAAATGCTCTACAATAGGCTTCCATAAGTAGTTCACACTTCAAGTAATTACATATTGATCTGTTTACACTCAATTGCAAACTTTTTATGATGTTCATCTTCCACAGTCAGAAAGTAATGGTGGGACTCAATTGATTAATCTGTGAAAGTAAAGTACACAAGTCTGAGGGAACAGGGTAAACTTACATGAGGAACATGATTGCATGAACTCTTGACCTGTGTACACTTGTAACAAATAAATGTAGGCCTACACATAAACATCAACGCAGGAATGCACACACACACACACACACACACACACACACAAACACACACACACACGCACAAACACGCACACACACACAAAATGGAAAACCTTAGATAATTAACATTATTATAGACGTCCGTCTGAGACCCATCGAGCAGCATCAGGGCTCTTTAATCATCCCCGGCGTTCTGACAGAGTGTTTCCCTCCCTCTCCCCTTATCCTCAGACACCAGCATGTAACCTGTCCAGCACACTGATTTACTCTGCTTGATGGGAGATTTACTGCCTAAAACTGATGAAGTCAACACGCATGCAAATGTGCGAAGAAGGTGGGGAGGTGGGGTGGGATTGGTTTACTGCCGACTTCTGAGAATGAGAAAGAAGCAAGCTTGTTCGGGTTTAGACAGTTAGTGTGAAAAGCCAAGCCCAAGCCAGCCAAGCACGGCCCCTCGTCACAATAAAATGAAATGCATGATCTGAAGTCTCTCAGATATCGAGGTGGAGAAGGAAGGAGAGAGTTGGAATAAACATGGCCTTCTCGTCTCTTCTTCGTTGGTGCTTGGCCGATGGATGGGATGGCACGCTAGTCTGGGCAGGAAGTGATGCGATGATTGGTGAAGCGAGTCTGTTTTTCAGATCCCCGCTGGAGCCTTTCATTAACCTAATTAACATCTCTCCATCCCTCCATCCTTCCATCCCTCCATCTAAATTATTCCATCCCCTCTCCCATATCAGACCAAATTCGAAATGAGGAGACCATTTCGTGAGTTTGAGGATCAAATCGAACTGGCTAAATTCCTCCATTGGCCTGGGGAAAGTCGAGGGATGTAATGGAAGTCAAACTAAATGAAACCACACAGCTTGATGAGGGAGATCGTAAGAGGGAGACCACAACTTTATGTCTTTCTTGATTGTTCCTTAACTGGATCCATCCATGTGCAGTCTAGCAACTTATAAAGATCACAATAACTGAATCCATCCATGTGCAGTCTAGCAAAATATAAAGACCACAATAACTGAATCCATCCATCTGCAGTCTAGCAACATATAAAGACCACAATAACTGAATCCATCCATCTGCAGTCTAGCAACATATAAAGACCACAATAACTGTATCCATCCATGTGCAGTCTAGCAAAATATAAAGACCACAATAACTGAATCCATCCATCTGCAGTCTAGCAACATATAAAGACCACAATAACTGAATCCATCCATGTGCAGTCTAGCAAAATGTAAAGACCACAATAACACACGTAGCGTAAGTGAACATTCCTCAATGATTGGTTTATGCAATACTGGATTATGCCGCTGGAATTTGGAGTTTTACTGAATATTCTATTGCTAAAGTAGTGGAATAAAGAGAAAGTTTGTTGCCCTTTACGAAAAAAAAATATGTTTTATTTAATCTAGGCTTGTAACATCAAGGCAATGTTTCACTATACACTTAGGTAATGCACTATTGATAATACAACCAGACAAAGCAGAACGGATGAAACAAACCCAAGCTAACAAGCCAGATAGAGTGGAAACTTGCAACTGGCTGCAAAACAGTCCAATTAATTTATCCATGGTGATGTTACTTGTTCATAGAACCACCTTATGAAACAACCCCAAAATAAAAGAAACAACTCCAGAAAACCCTAAACTACCAGAAACAACTCCAAAACAATTCCAAAATACCAGAAACAACTCAAAAACAACTCCAAAATACCAGAAACAACTCAAAACAACCCCAAAATACCAGAAACATCTCCACAAAAAAGAAACACAGAAAACTACTAGAGACAACCCTAAAATAGCTGAAAATCCCCCATAATCCCCTAAACAGTCAAACGCCTTCCTGTATTTCTGATAGTACAATGTCATATCAAACTCTTATGTGTTGGACGGACGCAGACTCTCATAAAATATGTGCTTTTCATACTAAAACTCACAAACTATGTATGATAAATGGTTTTTCTACCCGGCGCTGTAATACGGTTTTCTGAAAGTAAAAATGACTTTCTATTGTGTCACGGACTGTGTGATAGTCAGAATAAATACTCAATTTGATAGCTTGCTTCTCTTTTCCTCTGGTTTTCAATTCACCGTCCTGGACATTTTAAAAATTGGTTTCTGGTGCGCTGGCTTATACACACACAACCTCAGACTGGCAGTGGCTTTCAAGTCAAGGATGATTAAAAAAAACAAAAGATCATCCTTCTCTGTAATCTAAAGCATCTTCCTAGTACAGTATACTTATTAACCATTTATTTTGACATCTAGGATCCTTTTGTGCCCTTATTAGCAAAACCTTTTGTGCTTCTACCTCATTCAAATTTGGAGGTAAGAGTACAGTTAGAATGCAATTTACATTGTATTAAAAAATACAAAGAAATATGAGTATAGAATATGTTGCAAAATGTAAAGGCATATCACAAACTAAACCAACAAACCAACTATCAAGCATCATCAATCCATCCTTTTCTGTCTCCCTGTCTTTCTGTTAATACATTCGCTACATAGATGTCTGTCTGGAGGTAATAGAACCACATTGATTGGCAGCAACATTTTGTATCTTAAGAAGAAGACATATAGCGCTTGTCAGAGATACGGCTGTTCAGGCTGTTTTTCCCTCTCAAATAAAAGGCTAAGAAGCGGAGAGGAGCGGGTAGCGGGCAATGACAGGTTCCTGAGCTATGGCTGCCTGTCCTGTATGACAGAAGAAGATCATTCTGACAAGATTCTACAAAGGGCCTGGATCAACAGAGCGGCCCCTGTCTCTCTCTCTCTTTCCCACTTGCTCGATGGGCGATCGGCTTACTGGCATTATTTAGATCCGGATTTTGGACAGTGTTGGACTAATGCTGTGCAAATCTGACAGAATGGACATGGATGTCACGTGTGAGGACTTTCCGATAGTAGGAGTTCTCGGAATTTGAAAACAGAGTGATTCAAAAAAACTACTTTCACAACACCAACCAACGTCTCTAGGATTGACAGGTGTCAAAGGTGATGTATGTTTGTGCATGTTTCATTGCGGATCCACATTAAGTACTCAGATGTGAGTGGTGAGTGCGTACGCGTTTGCATGCATGTGTGTGTGTGGTCTCCTTCCATAAACAAGGTCTCAGATGTCATCTCTCTATAGGCACTCATAGAAGTGCTCTTTACTGTATTAATCTGTGTGATTCTGACTGAAGTCTGCTCATCTGCTCCCCAAGACACATCTAACTGTCACAGTGATTTGGTCCTACACACTAGATCATTCTTACTGAGCGCATAGGAAGATGTTTGGGGGTGGGGGTATAGATTATTTTTGTATTGTTGCCTGCACTACAGAAGGCTATATCGGTCCGCAAATACAGGACTAGTAAAGACCCATTGCACTACTTTCATATGAGAAAATAAAATCCCCCCCAAAAACTATTAATCATTAATTTTTTTAAACATTTATTTTTCAGGGGGTGCTGCAGCACCCTCAGCATTTCTACTTCCTGTGGCGATGACTGAGCCTCAGGCATCTCAGGCCATATATGTCCTATGTCACATGATTCTGTGTCATATGAAGTCACCAAACAACACACAGCTTGTTAACCAATCAAGCCGTGGAATCTTCTCACAGAGGTGCATGTTACATTTTTATGTTGGGAAGACAAAGTATAGCTAGCCCCTAATGATGCTCCACTGGTATGCTTCAAGACACCAGCGCTACACCAACATACTGTACTTGAATACTCAGTAGCAAAATACAACACACGAAATATGAATTCTGAAGTATATCGTGCTTTCCAAGTCAATTAGCCTTACAATACAACTAACAAGTGTAGGATGAACTCCTGATGTTCTTGATGTAGCCTTTGAACCAATAACCGCTCCATAGCCTCGCCATAGAAAGGTCGTAACAGAAAGAAATACTGAAATCTAGTTTTGGTTTTGACACCAACAAACACAAAGAGAGAGAGAGAGATCAAGTTAACCTGGACCAGAGGGAGTGAGAGGTTGAGGGCAAAGGAGGGGTGAGGTGAGGGGGGAGGGTTGTCCAACCCTCTGCCCTCAGAACATCCCCTCTCCACTGGTTCACAACAGGATCGATGGAGGGAGGAGAGGAGTGCAATATGAGGACAGAAGGATGGATGGAGGAGAGATAGAGGAGAATGATTAACTTCCTCTCTCTTCTCCACTCATCTGAGAACCAGTGATTTAGTGGAGCTGGAAGAAGCTGATGGAGGCGAGGAGAGAGGGAGAGGGGGAGAGAGGGACAGAGGAAGAGAGGGAGACAGGAACATAAAACTATGCCATCAAAAGCAACATAAAACTCAACATCCCAATTAGGATCCGGCTAGAAATACTTCAATCAGTTATCAAACCCACTGCCCTTTATGGTTGTGAGGTCTGGGGTCCACTCACCAACTAAGAATTCACAAAATGGGAAAAACACCCAATTGAGACTCCGCATGCAGAATTCTGCCAAAATATACTTTGTGTACAACACAAAACCCCAAACATTGCATGCAGAGCAGAATTAGGACTATAGTTATCAAAATCCAGAAAAGAGCTGTTGAATTCTACAACCACCTAAAAGGAAGCGATGCCCACACATTCCACTACAAAGCCCTCACCTACAGAGAGATGAACCTAGAGAAGAGTGCACTCAGTCAGCTGGTTCTGGGACTCTGTTCACAAACACAAACAGACCCCACAGAGCCCCAGGACAGAAACACATTTAGACCCAACCAAATTGTGAGAAAGCAAAAAGATAACTATTTGACACACTGGAAAGAATCAACCAAAAACCAGAGCAAATTGGAATGCTATCTGGCCCTAAACAGAGAGTACACAGTGGCAGAATACCTGACCCCTGTGACTGACCTCAAATTAAGAAAATCCTTGACTATGTACAGACTCAGTGAGCATAGCCTTGCTATTGAGAGAAGACAGACTATGTGCCCACTGTCCACAAAATGAAGTGGAAATTAAGCTACATTTCCTAACCTTGTCAGCTTCCTGCTTCCCCTGTTTGTCTCCTGGCCTCTAGAGGTCAGCTGTGTTCCCCTTTGCCTTAGTTGTTCCTCATGTGTCCTAATTAGCTTATCTATGTCACCTGTGCCTTGTTTCCCCTTGAGTATTTTAGCTGTGTGTTTTCCCCTTGTTTCTCACTTGGTTATTGCGTCCTGTCTATGTGTCTCCTGCTTTGTCCCACCGTATCAGTCCTAGTAAGTTATTCTAAGTTATCTTTAGTTTGTTTTTCTCCCCTCGGGGAGTTGTTTTGTTTTGCCTCCTGTTTTGGAACATTAAATCTACTTACCTGGAGTATTGCCTTGGGTGTTTCATTTGGGTCCTACAACATCTCCTCTGTGGCTAAGGGGTAGTACCCCCAGCTCTACACATTTGAGACCGGAGTTCTAGCCCGGCTTGTGACAGAATAACCAAGTCAATCATGGACCCAGAAACACTCAGTTCCCAGGACCTGTTGGCGGTGATCATTCGACATGAGGCTTCTTTCCAGCGCCATGAAGCCGTTCTCAGCCGACAAGAGGAGCTGATGGCTAGACATTCTCAACTCCTGGCCGAAATGATGAGTTCCCTTCACCAGCTCTTTGAACGCCTCCTTGGTTCTCCCCCTTCCCCCGGTCACCTCCCAGTGACGACAGGCCTTCTCGGTTGGCGGAGCCCCCGACTACCACCTCCCAAGCCCTTTTCTGGGGATCCAAGCTCTTGTCAGGGTTTCCTCACCCAATGCTCCCTCACCTTCGAGCTCCAACCCTCAAGTTTTCCCACAGACCGTTCCAAGATTGCCTACCTCATTACCCTTCTTTCAGACAAGGCGCTCGCCTGGGCCTCTGCGGTGTGGCAGTCCCAGGAGGCCTGTTGTGACTCCCACGCTGCATTTGTAGAAGAGTTCAAGCGGGTGTTCGATCATCCTGTCAGTGGGCGGGAGGCTTCCAAGCGCCTACTGTCTCTCCGTCAGGGCCCCCGAAGCACGGCAGATTTTGCCATTGAGTTCCGAACCATAGCAGCAAGGAGCGGATGGAATGATGAAGCGCTGAGGGTCTGCTTTCAGGGGAGGGTTATCTGAGCCCCTTCAAGATGAGTTAGCCACCCGTGAACCAGCTGAAGATCTCGAGTCCCTCATAGCCTTGGCCATCCGCCTGGACAATCGTCTAAGAGAGCGGAGAACGGCTCGCCGTCAGGTGTCTCAGTCCCAAGTTCCTCTGAGCAGCTCTGTTTCTCCTGTTTGGACTCCGTCATTCAGAGCTGCCCCGGCTCCTGAACTGCCCCAGGATTCCCCGGAGAGCATGCAGTTAGGCCGTTCCAGGCTTTCTTCCAACGAAAGGGAACGTCGCATGAGGGAGCGTCGGGTGCCTCTACTGCGGGGTTGCCGGCCACTTCCGCTCCACTTGCCCCGAGCTTTGGAAACGCCTGTCCCCGCCCAGCTACAGGAGGGTTGTGATGGGGAAAGTTAGAGCTCCTCCTACTAACGCGGTCCTAGCTATTCCAGCCACTCTGTCCTGGGAGGGCCACCAGCATCGGGTCCAGGCTATGATCGATTCCGGTGCCGCAGGTGATTTTATGGATGTAACCTTGGCTAAGGAACTTAAGATCCCTACCCAACTACTTCCTCAACCCCAGGCAGTTACAGCCTTAGATGGCAGACCTCTGGAACCAGGAAAAGTTACTGAGGCGACTCAGTCCCTGCGACTTACCATCTCTCAACACCAGCAGGAGGAGACCTTCTATCTCATTGACTCTCCCGAGTATCCTATTATCCTGGGTCACCCTTGGCTATGCAGACATAATCCCCAGATCGACTGGCCTACTGGCACCATTCTTAGCTGGGGTCCCACTTGCCAACTCACCTGCATGCTTCAGAGTTCCTCAGCCCCTAGTACCCAGTTTCAAGAGTCTGTTGACGTCTCCCGAGTCCCCAGTGTTTACCATCGGTTCAAAGCAGTGTTCAGCAAGGCCCGGGCTACTGCCTTACCGCCTCATCGCACTTATGACTGTGCCATTGATCTACTCCCTGGGTGCTGCCCTCCTAGAGGTCGGATCTTTTCCTTGTCCTCCCCGAGCACGCAGCTATGGACACCTACATTAAGGAGTCCTTGGCAGCCGGCCTCATCTATGCCTCTACTTCCCCGGCTGGGGCGGGCTTCTTTTTGTTGAAAAGAAAGACGGGGGTCTGAGGCCTTGTATTGATTACCGGGGACTCAACAAGATCACGGTTCGGAATCGATACCCTCTTCCTCTCATGGCCACTGCTTTTGAGCTGCTTCAAGGGGCTTCCATTTTTACTAAGCTGGATCTCCGCAATGCTTACCATCTCGTGCGGATCCGGCCAGGGGACGAATGGAAGACGGCGTTCAACACGCCCACGGGACACTATGAATATCGGGTGATGCCGTTCGGGCTCACCAATGCCCCCGCAGTATTCCAAGCCCTGATTAATGATATTCTCCGGGATATGCTTAATCTGTTCGTCTTCGTGTACCTGGACGATATCCTCATCTTCTCGAGGTCACTGAAGGAGCATGAGGGGCATGTTAGCCGGGTTCTCCAGAGGCTCCTTGACAATCACCTCTACGTTAAGCCTGAGAAGTGTGAATTTCATGTTTCTCAGACTCAGTTTCTCGGGTTTATTGTCACTCCCGGGCACCTAGAGATGGATCCCAAGAAGGTCAAGGCGGTCCACGATTGGCCCACACCTGCCACGGTCAAGGAGGTTCAACGGTTCATTGGCTTTTCTAACTTCTATCGGAAGTTCATCAAGAATTTCAGCTCGGTGGTAGCCCCCTTGACGACGCTTACCAAGGGAGGAGGGACCAAGATTCACTGGGGTCCGGAAGCAGCAGGGGCCTTCGAGG
This sequence comes from Coregonus clupeaformis, assembly GCF_020615455.1. NCBI lineage: Eukaryota > Metazoa > Chordata > Actinopteri > Salmoniformes > Salmonidae > Coregonus > Coregonus clupeaformis. Next base: position 91,115 of record NW_025535062.1, read on the forward strand.
ATCTCAAGCGCCGCTTCACTTCTGCTCCGATTCTGGTGACCCCTGACCCAGAGAGACCTTTCGTGGTGGAGGTGGACGCCTCAGAGGTGGGGGTGGGAGCCGTCCTGTCACAGAGGGGTGCGGATGGGAGATTACACCCTTGTGCCTTCATGTCTCGCCGCCTGTCTGAGGCCGAGCGCAACTACCACGTGGGGGATCTAGAGTTGCTTGCGGTTAAACTGGCCTTGGAAGAGTGGCGCCATTGGCTTGAGGGGGCTCAGCACCCTTTCCAGGTTCTCACAGACCACAAGAACCTGGAATATCTCCAACAGGCTAAGCGGATGAACCCTCGGCAAGCACGATGGTCCCTTTTCTTTAATCGATTCCAGTTCATCCTGACTTACCGACCTGGCACCAAGAACGTCAAGCCGGATGCTCTGTCTCGAGTCTATTCTCCCGAGGTACAAGAGAAGCCCTTGGCATCGATTATTCCGAGGTCTAGGATCGCCGCACCTCTTCAGTGGGAACTAGAAAGAGGGGTACGAGAAGCTCTTGCCCATGAGCCCGATCCAGGCGGTGGTCCTGCCGGTCGCCTGTACGTTCCTCTCTCGGTTCGGGCCCGCGTCTTGCAGTGGGGTCATGAGTCGCCCTTGACATGCCATCCTGGCAGTGCTCGCACACTGGAGTTCCTCCGACGGCGGTTTTGGTGGCCGTCCATCAAGAAGGACGTGCAGGTCTATGTTGAGGCCTGCCCTGTGTGCAACCAGGGAAAGTCGACACGCCAGCGACCCCAGGGACTGCTCCATCCCTTACCTGTTCCTCGAAGGCCATGGTCACACCTTTCTCTGGACTTTGTTACGGGACTTCCTCTATCCCAGGGCAACACCGTCATCCTTGTGGTGGTAGACCGTTTCTCTAAGGCTGCCCGGTTTATTCCCCTGCCCAAGCTGCCCTCGGCTAAGGAGACTGCGGAGCTCCTCATGAACCATGTCTTCCGGATATTTGGCATTCCCCTGGACGTGGTCTCTGACCGAGGTCCCCAATTCTCGTCCCGGTTTTGGGGGCCTTCTGCAGGCTTATTGGGGCCACAGCCAGCCTATCGTCAGGATTCCATCCAGAGTCTAATGGCCAAACGGAACGGATTAATCAGGATCTGGAGACCACCCTGCGGTGTATGGCGGCCAGTAATCCCACGTCTTGGGCCACCTATATCATTTGGGCTGAATATGCCCACAACACCCTCCAGTCCTCAGCCACCGGATTGTCCCCCTTCGAATGCCAGTTCGGTTACAACCCTCCTTTGTTTCCAGAGGAAGAGGCGCAAGTTGGTGTTCCCTCGGCCCAGCGCTTTGTCCAACGCTGTAGGCGGACCTGGAAGAAGGCCAGGTGTACCCTCCTTCGGACCTCCCAGAGATACCAAAGTCAGGCTAATCGCCACCGCCGGACGGCCCTAGTTTCCGAGCTGGTCAGAGAGTTTGGTTGGCCACTAAGAACTTGCCCCTCCGGGTCGAATCCAAGAAGCTTTCCCAGAGATACATCGGCCCTTTCCGCATTTCTAGAAAGGTTAACCCTGTGTCGTATCGTTTAGTTCTGCCTCGCTCCCTTAGAGTTAACCCCACTTTCCATGTTTCACTCCTTAAACCTGTCTTGTCTTCTCCTTTTGCCCCCCCACACAGACCCCCGCCACCTCCCAGGATCATAGACGGCCAGCCAGCCTACACAGTCCGCCGGATACTGGACTCCCGGAGGGTCCAGAACTCTCTGCAGTATCTGGTGGACTGGGAGGGCTACGGGCCAGAGGAGCGCTCCTGGGTTCCGGCCAGGGACATCCTGGACCCAGGGTTGATCCGAGATTTTCGCACCCTGGGGCCAGGGTGTTCTGGAAGGAACGTCAGGAGTCGTTCCTAGAGGAGGGGGTCCTGTCAGCTTCCTGCTTCCCCTGTTTGTCTCCTGGCCTCTAGAGGTCAGCTGTGTTCCCCTTTGCCTTAGTTGTTCCTCATGTGTCCTAATTAGCTTATCTATGTCACCTGTGCCTTGTTTCCCCTTGAGTATTTTAGCTGTGTGTTTTCCCCTTGTTTCTCACTTGGTTATTGCGTCCTGTCTATGTGTCTCCTGCTTTGTCCCACCGTATCAGTCCTAGTAAGTTATTCTAAGTTATCTTTAGTTTGTTTTTCTCCCCTCGGGGAGTTGTTTTGTTTTGCCTCCTGTTTTGGAACATTAAATCTACTTACCTGGAGTATTGCCTTGGGTGTTTCATTTGGGTCCTACAACATCTCCTCTGTGGCTAAGGGGTAGTACCCCCAGCTCTACACATTTGAGACCGGAGTTCTAGCCCGGCTTGTGACAAACCTCCTGCCAAATGTATGACCACATTAGAGACACATATTTCCCACAGATCACACAGACCCACAAATAATTTGAAAACAAATCAAACATTGATAAACTCCAATATCTGTTAGCAGCAAGACTACTTGGCCCGTTGCCATGAGAAAATGGCAACCAGTGGAGCACAAACAACATTGTAAATACAACCTATATTTATCTGTTTATTTATTTTCCCTTTCACACTTCAACTATTTGCACATTGTTACAACACTGTACATAGCCAATAATATAACATTTGGAAATGTCTTTATTCTTTTAAAACTTTTGTGAGTGTAATGTTTACTGATTGTTTATTTCCCTGGTTTATTGTCTATTCCATTTGCTTTGGCAATGTAAACATGTTTCCCATGCCAATAAAGCCATTTGAATTGAATTGAGAGGGAAGGAGAGGCAGAGAGAATGTGGAAGATAAGTGGAGAAGGCCTCGGAGACCATGGTGGTAGAGAGAGAGAATGTATCTCTGTTCTTCTCAGTTGGTTGTTATGACCTTTCTATTACAATGCTTCATTCCTTAGTGGAACATTCACAATTCACAGCCAGAGGTAGATATGTTAGGCAGTTTGAACCAAATGAGGAGCGTGGGGACGCTGTACATTTCCAAAAAATCAACAACACAAATTGGACCATACAACACAAAACGAGACCACTTAATGTACCTAGCTAACTCCCCCCACTGTGAGGGAATAGACAGCAATTTCAAACAACACACACACACACGCTTCAATGTAAAGTAAAACTAAAACGCCAGCTATTAAACGGCTGTCTGTCAGACCTTATCATCACAGAAGGGAGAAAGCCAAGGGATCCCTTGTGCGCGCCATCCGTGTGCAGTAATTCTACAGATCATTTGCCCTGATTGATGGTAAGTGTATGCAGGCCTGATGAATGGATAGCAGAGCTATGGCGCTTCCCTATCGCTGACCCAGATCAGGGGGTTATAACTCACATCCGGGCGCCGGCATCACAGTGAAATTGAAAGGTCACAGCTTTATTGGAATGTGTCAAGAGGATGGGAGATTGATAGAGATTGATAAGAACAATACTTTCTTAATTCTGTCAGTTAGTTTAGAATTTGCAATATTCCAAATGGATATGTTATGTCGCTCTGCTTGCTCTCTGTGCTCTGTGGTAAATTTGGTAACCTGAGGCTTCCGTAGTTTGATGGGAGTATGTTCATGTTTAATGATGATGATGCATAATCTGTCCACCATATGAACGTCATGCTCTTGACCTTGCTACTTCAAGTCAATTTGACATCATTCAAATGTGACTTTACAATATTAATATGTGGTTTATAAATATTCCATACACATTCAGAATGTAATAATAATAAATAATAATATGCCATTTAGCAGACGCTTTTATCCAAAGCGACTTACAGTCGTGCGTGCATACATTTTTGTGTATGGGTGGTCCCGGGGATCGAACCCACTACCTTGGCGTTACAAGCGCCGTGCTCTACCAGCTGAGTGTATTTATACAAATTTATACAAACTAGATATATCCCATGGGCAAAATACTCACAGGTAGGTAACATTTACATCTATTCTATATCTATTCTATATCTATCCTATATCTATATTCATATCTATTCTATATCTATACTATATTAATTCTATATATATCCTATATATATCCTCTATCTGTCCTACATCTGTCCTACATCAATTATACATCTATCCTATATCTATCCTATATCTATCCTATAGCTATACTATACTATGCAATAGCTACCTATCTCTATTCTATATCTACCTATATCTATTCTATATCTATTCTATATCTAAGCTATATCTATGCTATATCTATTCTATATCTATTCTATAGCTATGCTGCATCTATTCTATATCTATCCTATATCAAATCAAATGTTATTTGTCACATACAGATGTTATAAGGGTGTAGCGAAATGCTTGTGCTTCTAGCTCCGACAGTGCAGTAATATCTAACAAGTAATATCTAACAATTTCACAACATATACCCAATACACACAAAACTAGTAAGGAATGGAATTTAAGAATATATACAGTGGGGAAAAAAAGTCTTTAGTCAGCCACCAATTGTGCAAGTTCTCCCACTTAAAAAGATGAGAGAGGCCTGTAATTTTCATCATAGGTACACGTCAACTATGACAGACAAAATTAGATTTTTTTTCTCCAGAAAATCACATTGTAGGATTTTTAATGAATTTATTTGCAAATTATGGTGGAAAATAAGTATTTGGTCAATAACAAAAGTTTCTCAATACTTTGTTATATACCCTTTGTTGGCAATGACACAGGTCAAACGTTTTCTGTAAGTCTTCACAAGGTTTTCACACACTGTTGCTGGTATTTTGGCCCATTCCTCCATGCAGATCTCCTCTAGAGCAGTGATGTTTTGGGGCTGTCGCTGGGCAACACGGACTTTCAACTCCCCTCCAAAGATTTTCTATGGGGTTGAGATCTGGAGACTGGCTAGGCCACTCCAGGACCTTGAAATGCTTCTTACGAAGCCACTCCTTCGTTGCCCGGGCGGTGTGTTTGGGATCATTGTCATGCTGAAAGACCCAGCCACGTTTCATCTTCAATGCCCTTGCTGATGGAAGCAGGTTTTCACTCAAAATCTCCACGATACATGGCCCCATTCATTCTTTCCTTTACACGGATCAGTCGTCCTGGTCCCTTTGCAGAAAAACAGCCCCAAAGCATGATGTTTCCACCCCCATGCTTCACAGTAGGTATGGTGTTCTTTGGATGCAACTCAGCATTCTTTGTCCTCCAAACACGAAGAGTTGAGTTTTTACCAAAAAGTTATATTTTGGTTTCATCTGACCATATGACATTCTCCCAATCCTCTTCTGGATCATCCAAATGCACTCTAGCAAACTTCAGACGGGCCTGGACATGTACTGGCTTAAGCAGGGGGACACGTCTGGCACTGCAGGATTTGAGTCCCTGGCGGCGTAGTGTGTTACTGATGGTAGGCTTTGTTACTTTGGTCCCAGCTCTCTGCAGGTCATTCACTAGGTCCCCCCGTGTGGTTCTGGGATTTTTGCTCACCGTTCTTGTGATCACTTTGACCCCACGGGGTGAGATTTTGCGTGGAGCCCCAGATCGAGGGAGATTATCAGTGGTCTTGTATGTCTTCCATTTCCTAATAATTGCTCCCACAGTTGATTTCTTCAAACCAAGCTGCTTACCTATTGCAGATTCAGTCTTCCCAGCCTGGTGCAGGTCTACAATTTTGTTTCTGGTGTCCTTTAACAGCTCGTTGGTCTTGGCCATAGTGGAGTTTGGAGTGTGACTGTTTGAGGTTGTGGACAGGTGTCTTTTATACTGATAACAAGTTCAAACAGGTGCCATTAACACAGGTAACGAGTGGAGGACAGAGGAGCCTCTTAAAGAAGAAGTTACAGGTCTGTGAGAGCCAGAAATCTTGCTTGTTTGTAGGTGACCAAATACTTATTTTCCACCATAATTTGCAAATAAATTCATTAAAAATCCTACAATGTGATTTTCTGGAATTTTTTTCCTCAATTTGTCTGTCATAGTTGACGTGTACCTATGATGAAAATTACAGGCCTCTCTCATCTTTTTAAGTGGGAGAACTTGCAAATACTTTTTTTCCCCACTGTACATATATGGACAAGCAATGACAGAGCGGCATGGACTAAGATACAGTAGACTATTATAGATTAGAATGCAGTATATACATATGAGATGAGTAGTGCAAGATATGTAAACATTATTAAAGTGACTAGTGTTCCATTTCTTAAAGTGGCCAGTGATTTCAATAGGCAGCAGCAGCCTCTAATGTGCTAGTGATGGCTATTTAACAGTCTGATGGCCTTGAGATAGAACTTGTTTTTCATTCTCTCGGTCCCAGCTTTGATGCACCTGTACTGACCCTGCCTTCTGGATGATAGAGGGGCGAACAGGCAGTGGCTCGGGGGGTTGATGTCCTTGATTATCTTTTTGGCCTTCCTGTGACATCGGGTGCTGTATGTGTCTTGGAGGGCGGGTAGTTTGCCCCCGGTAATGCGTTCGGCAGACCGCACCACCCTCTGGAGAGCCCTGCGGTTGCGGGCGGTGCAGTTGCCGTACCAGGCGGTGATACATCTATGCTATATCTATGCTATATTAATCCTATATCTACTCAATATCTATCCTATATCTATTCTATATCTATTCTATATCTCCTCTATCTGTCCTCTATCTGTCCTCTATCTGTCCTCTATCTGTCCTCTATCTGTCCTATATCTGTCCTCTATCTGTCCTATATCTATTCTATATATATTCTATATCTATACTATACTATGCAATAGCTATCATATATCTAAGCTACATATATTCTACATCTATTCTATATATATTCTGTATCTATTCTGTATCTATTCTGTATCTATCCTATATATATGCTATATATATTCTATATCTATTCTATATCTATACTATGCTATATCTATCCTATCTCTATTCTATATCTATATGTATATTCTATATCTATGCTATATCTATTCAATATCTATCCTATATCTAGCTATATCTGAGCTATATCTATTCTACATCTATTCTATATATTCTATATCTATGCTATATCTATTCTATATCTAGTCTATATCTATAATACACTGCTCAAAAAAATAAAGGGAACACTAAAATAACACATCCTAGATCTGAATGAATGAAATAATCTTATTAAATACTTTTTTCTTTACATAGTTGAATGTGCTGACAACAAAATCACACAAAAATTATCAATGGAAATCAAATTTATCAACCCATGGAGGTCTGGATTTGGAGTCACCCTCAAAATTAAAGTGGAAAACCACACTACAGGCTGATCCAACTTTGATGTAATGTCCTTAAAACAAGTCAAAATGAGGCTCAGTAGTGTGTGTGGCCTCCACGTGCCTGTATGACCTCCCTACAACGCCTGGGCATGCTCCTGGACAGTCTGTGGTGCAACGTGGCGTTGGTGGATGGAGCGAGACATGATGTCCCAGATGTGCTCAATTGGATTCAGGTCTGGGGAACGGGTGGGCCAGTCCATAGCATCAATGCCTTCCTCTTGCAGGAACTGCTGACACACTCCAGCCACATGAGGTCTAGCATTGTCTTGCATTAGGAGGAACCCAGGGCCAACCGCACCAGCATATGGTCTCACAAGGGGTCTGAGGATCTCATCTCGGTACCTAATGGCAGTCAGGCTACCTCTGGCGAGCACATGGAGGGCTGTGCGGCCCCCCAAAGAAATGCCACCCCACACCATGACTGACCCACCGCCAAACCGGTCATGGTGGAGGATGTTGCAGGCAGCAGAAAGTTCTCCACGGCGTCTCCAGACTCTTTCACGTCTGTCACATGTGCTCAGTGTGAACCTGCTTTCATCTGTGAAGAGCACAGGGCGCCAGTGGCGAATTTGCCAATCTTGGTGTTCTCTGGCAAATGCCAAACGTCCTGCACGGTGTTGGGCTGTAAGCACAACCCCCACCTGTGGACGTCGGGCCCTCATACCACCCTCATGGAGTCTGTTTCTGACCGTTTGAGCAGACACATGCACATTTGTGGCCTGCTGGAGGTCATTTTGCAGGGCTCTGGCAGTGCTCCTCCTGCTCCTCCTTGCACAAAGGCGGAGGTAGCGGTCCAGTTGCTGGGTTGTTGCCCTCCTACAGCCTCCTCCACGTCTCCTGATGTACTGGCCTGTCTCCTGGTAGCGCCTCCATGCTCTGGACACTACGCTGACAGACACAGCAAACCTTCTTGCCACAGCTCGCATTGATGTGCCAAGCTGGATGAGCTGCACTACCTGAGCTACTTGTGTGGGTTGTAGACTCCGTCTCATAATACCACTAGAGTGAAAGCACCGCCAGCATTCAAAAGTGACCAAAACATCAGCCAGGAAGCATAGGAACTGAGAACTGGTCTGTGGTCACCACCTGCAGAACCACTCCTTTATTGGGGGTGTCTTGCTAATTGCCTATAATTTCCACCTGTTGTCTATTTCATTTGCACAACAGCATGTGACATTTATTGTCAATCAGTGTTGCTTCCTAAGTGGACAGTTTGATTTCACAGAAGTGTGATTGACTTGGAGTTACATTGTGTTGTTTAAGTGTTCCCTTTATTTTTTTGAGCAGTGTATATATATATTCTATATCTATACTATATATATATATATTCTATATCTATCTATATCTATATATCCTATATCTATTCTATATCAATTCTATATCTATCCTACATCTATTCTATTTGAGATCCACTGTGAGCGAAAATTCAACCGTTTATGAAGATAGAAACACACAGTTCAGTTAACCTAAAGAATTTCCAATGCATGTCATTCACATGTTTTTTAACTATATAGTTGATAGTATTGTTTATCAACTTTACTTAGACCTTTATTTTCCCCATACATCAAATGCTTTCGTATATTCAGAATGTTGTATGAGCGCTTGAAAAACCTCCAATTCAGCAAAGAAAGAGTAAACTTTTCCTTTGGCGTTTGGAGATGATTGCATATACAGTAAGCAAAAATAAGAGTGCCAAGCAATCACACATGCATGCACCTCCTCTCAAATTGGGAGCAGAGCTGCTTGTGAAATACCTCTCCAGCCCCCATTTCAATGTGAGGTGTGGTGGAGATGAGATGGGAGGCGAACATTAACAAATACTACTAAAACCCTCCACAGTGGCTAAATGAGGTGCCAGGGAGAGAGAGAGGTGAGTCGGCGGTGCGGTGCCATGATATGTGGAATAAATGATGGGGAGAGAGAGAGGTGATGGGGAGAGAGAAAGGAGAGGGGAGGGGAGAGAGAAAGGAGAGGGGAGGGGAGAGAGAGAAAGGAGAGATGAGGGGAGAGAGAGAAAGGAGAGGTGAGGGGAGAGAGAGAAAGGAGAGGTGAGGGGAGAGAGAGAAAGGAGAGATGAGGGGAGAGAGAGAAGGGAGAGGTGAGGGGAGATAGAAAGGAGAGGGGAGGGAGAGAGAGAAAGGAGAGGTGAGGGGAGAGAGAGAAAGGAGAGGTGAGGGGAGAGAGAGAAGGGAGAGGGGAGGGGAGAGAGAGAAAGGAGTGGAGGGGAGAGAGAAAGGGTGGGGGAGGCTCAATGTGAGGTCTGTGAAGTGGAGTGAGGTCCCACACCTCTACCTACCCCCTACCCCCCCGGTCATCCTACCCCCCCACCCCCGTCCCACCTCCCTCCTACCTCCCTGCCATGCATCTCCCATTAATCCACACCTACACCTCTGACTCCCCCCTCACCCTCACCACTACAGCTCCACACTGAGGCGGTCTGAAGTCTGGATGAGAAGGGTGTAATTTGGCAGAGGTGGCTAGATTATGCAGATGATCCAGTATAAACAGTTGAGTTTCTCTGCTCTGCAGCACCGGGAGAAAAAACTGACTGGGAGGACAAGAGAAAGAAGAAGAGGTGACAATGGTGTTTGTGTGTGCGTGTTTGTGTGTGTGTGTGTGTGTGGATGTGTGTCTGTGTCTGTGTGTGAGTGTGTGTGTGTGTGTGTGTGTATGTGTGTGTTCCTTCCTGTGTGTGTACATGAGAGAGATGTCAAGGCGGTGCTCCCAGCCCCAGTGCCAATGGTAATCCAGCTGATTAAACGTCTGTGGCGAGCTGCTCGGTGACAAAGAGATGCATTCTACGGGAAGGTGCAGACCTTGGCCCTATGTAAATAGGGAGTATTTGTATTCATTGGTTGGGAACTGAGGAGAACGGACAAAATAGTGAAATAGTCCCCCACGGGTGATTTTGACTAGTGAGGGCGCTTTTGAGGTGCTTCATGCCTCCAAATGAGGCTTTTTCTAACAGAATAAAGTTGCAGGTCCTCTTTTAATGCTTTTCAAAAGTTTATCTCCCTCGTCTCGTTGAGAAGTCGCTGAACTGTGCTCAGTGGTTTTGCTCTGGCGCGGAGGGAAGTGTTGACGAGATAACGATATGAAATGTAGATATTGTTTGAGATGCATATTTCCCTTTCAGTACATCATATGTAATATATCCACAAATCAAAAGTCGGAGAACTCCTAATTCAATTTCTACTTCTCTGCTTTTTCTCATTTTGAGTCTGTTGGGATATTTGGAGAGCTCAGTTGAAACAGGCATTACTATTTTTGCCATAATGTTTTATAATACTCCTATTTTTTATTCATTGTTTATTCATAAGGTGCTCGCTCGGCTAGGGCTCAACCCCTTTTTAACGAGGTGGGGGAGTCTGCTGTCTGTAATTTGAAGAATACATCAGCATAAGGATACTAATATTTAGAAGCAGTCGTTCTCACTTCTAGACTCGAGAGAGCAGAGTTGCATGGGAAAGACTGATCATTTGTGTGAATGCTGTACACAAGAGTGTTCTACTCATGAAAGAAAACTAATGGGCTCTTTTCGCCAACTCTCCAAACATTAAATATGAATCTGAAGCTCTTTTTGCCAACTGTAAATTGTCAGTGAAAGGTTATTTCATGCTTATATAAATGTTAGATAATTAGTCAATAGTTTTGGGCTAAACTGCATTTTTATTTGTCATTTAACTTTTTATTTATTATCAAAACAAATCATGAATTCTTGTTTAATTCCAAATTGCAGATAATCATTCAAATGTACACGTGCCAGTGTACAACATGTTGAGATTCTTTGCCATCTATATTAGAACAAGCTCACAGGCAACATTAATGTATATCAATCTAAAATAAATGCTTGGGGCTGTAATACAAATTAGAATTCATAATGTACATGACTGGAATCTTTGGATGTGAATGAGGTCATATTTCTTTTGAAAACTATAAATGTTTAGTGCTAGTACTGTATTATAAATAATATACATTATGTGTTCTCAGTATTTGTGTTTAGTGAAACAGATATACAATTACAGACAAAAATTCATATCGTTTGTAGGTATGTCTGGGGTTTGCTTGTAAATTAGGTTTTTATATATTTGCCTGGTTAAATAACTCAACCTATCCTGAGGGATGTAGATTGAATACATTTACTCTGTAATAATTTATTAGAGGGACTATACATTTCCAAACATGTTGATATTGCCAACTAATTAGAATACATTTGGTGCTTCACATACATTATATCAAATCTGCAAAATCTTGTCAATATTCACACACGTGTGGACACACGCAGACACGCACACACACACACACACACACACACACACAAACACACAAACACACAAACACACAAACACACACACACACACACACACTGGTGGTTGCAAACACACTTTAACAAGAGGCAGTCGCATTGCAATGGCATAGCCAGAAGAGGACTGGCCACCCCTCAGAGCCTCATTCCTCTCTAGGTTTCTTCCTAGGTTCCTGCCTTTCCACTGAGTTTTTCCTAGCCGCTGTGGTTCTACTTCTGCATCGCTTGCTCTTTGGGGTTTTAGTCTGGGTTCTGTATAAGCACTTTGTGACAACTGCTGATGTAAAAAGGGCTTTATAAATACATTTTATTGAGATTTGATTGAGAGGCATTTAGAGATTATTACAGTTTTATTCAATCACTTTGGAAAGAAATTCTGATGTAAGTGGTATATTTTAAAAACTCTAAGTAGTTTAACATGTCTTTCACCCCTTAGTCATTCATGCAAAAGTTTTCTGTGAAATACCATGAGCAAATTTTGCTTAGTCACCAATACATCAGAAAATGATAGGCTCACCATTTAGTGATTTTAACTACCATTAAATCCAATAGCAAAAAATACAAGATACACATTTCAAAATGTTCTTTTTGAAGTGTTGAATAGAGAGAATAGTAGATGGTAAATATCATTTTAAATATCATTGTAATTATCATTTTTTTTTTAATCCAATGGCAGGTTATGAGCATGTTGAGAAATATGTCAGTCATACTGTTTCATTATCCTTATACAACACATACATAGGACAAATCATTAGAAATAGGGGTATTATAAAGCAGTTGGCTACCATGAAAACCTACCAGCTCTCACAGTCTCACTTCAGAATTAGACATTCATCCATGTTTCTCAAACATCACATTTTGAAGTTGTTCCAAACGTCTAATTTTGAAGTGTTTAAGGTTAAGTTTAGGCATTAACTCCGAATTTTTAAGATTAGGGTTAAGTTCAGGCATTACCTACACATTCTTAAAGGAAAATTCCACGTTCAAAACTATCTTTTGGTATTTATGAAACAAATACCAAAAGATAGTTTTTGGGTGGAGTTTTCCTTTAAAGATTTGTAGTTAATGCCTGAACTTAACCCTAGTCCTTTCAAATTACCGAAATCATCCCTGTATGATGCATTTTGCATCATATGATGCTGCGTTTTGGATTTCTGTATTTTGAACGTTACAAATCTTGAAAACTTGATTGCTGACAAGCAAAACATTTTGGGACTATATCAACAATGGACTAATGAAACAAATACTAGTTTGGGTGGAGTTTTCCTTAACATTAAGGTAAGGGTTAAGGTTTGGGACAGGTTTAAAACAAAAAATATTAAAAACAACTTTCTATCACTGGATTCAAACTTGCAACCTTTGGAATCAGAGGCAGATACTTACGACTATTCACCATCCCCATCCACAACACCCTAGCAAAACCAAAACCTTCTTGAACGTAACAGCGCTCACTATTGCTCCTAGTGGCCGGATTCCACTCATCTCCCGACTTCCTCAGACATGGATGGACGTCGAATACTGACTTTTATCACGGGTGACCTGGCTGGTAAAAACGTAGCAAGGTATTGTATGCCATTTCTGCCCCATGCAACATTGTACAATATCACCTTTTCTGTGTGACTTGCCAGGTAATACAGTGTCGCCTGTCTCTCTGCTTGAAATTCATAAGCTTACGGTGTATCAATTAAATTCATATAATGAGTGGAATATATTGTTATATGCAACCCAAAATTGTAGCACATATAGTGCCTCTTTCCACTTTGTCTTATTGAAGTACACTGGCTGATGGAGAATGATGATGTAGTATTTACAGACACATCCATATAATTTGTTTTACCTTACAACATAAATTGATGTCAAATTGGTACATTTCTGAGGTAAAAATATATAATTTTACAGTGCTCAGTAGTTGTCCAACAAAATACGTTAACTAGGCACTACATCATTTTGGTTCAGTAGTTAACTGTTTTGAGCAGCTTGATTAAGTGATAGTTCAATGTTTTGTGAACAAATTACAAGAGAATCACATACACATTTAAGTGAATATTGCATTTTGAAAAAAGATACATATATTGAATATCTATCCAAATTGAAAGAGTGATTTGGTGCAGTGAACAAGTGACTTTGTGAATTTGTTTGTTGTACTCAGTCAATTGAAAATGTGCTTAGAGTTTTGAAACATTAGCCATATTGATGATCTGTTTAGATTGTTGTGCTTAGAGTTGTGAAAATGTACCACATACTTGTGAAACTTTCACCAAAGTGATTGAAAAAACTGTATTGTTGTTGTTGTGGTTGTTGTTGTTGTGGTTGTGGTTGTGGTTGTTGTTGTGGTTGTTGTTGTTGTTGTTGTGGTTGTTGTGGTGGTTGTTGTGGTTGTGGTTGTGGTTGTTGTTATGGTTGTGGTTGTTGTTGTTGTTGTTGTTGTTGTGGCATTGGTTGTTGTGATTATTGCAGATTTTTTTATTGTTTTAATAATAGAAACTTGGTTGATATGTTGTCTTCCTCTTTTATCCGACTGTGTGTGTGTGTGTGTGTGTGTGTGTGTGTGTGTGTGTGTGTGTGTGTGTGTGTGTGCATGTGTGTGTGTGTGTTTGGGGAGTAGGAGTGAGGTCTAAAAGGTTGTGTTCAGGTACAGTATTATTAATGTGTTCCTATTGATCAGCCCAGAAGAGGTGGTGTGGTGAGGGAGACCAACCTACTGCCTGCAGCCTCCCACAGCGCTACAGGGCAATATGTTATGCTGTTTTACCACATCATGTACTACTACTGATTCCCCTCCTGCCTCCCAAGATGTGGGGTTGGGGGTGGAGGGGTGAGGGAGGGGGTCTGACTGTGTGTCTGTTGTGTGTGTGTGGGTGTGTTGGGAAAGTGTGAAGTATGTGTTCAACAAGGATCACCTGCAGGTTTCTTGGTGGTGGAAGTGGCACAAAGCTTGAATTATTTACCGAAACACATACACTTTCCAACTCTGGTGTCCTCAGATCAATTTCTGTGGCAAAGAAACCAAATCATGGTTGGATTCCCACAGTTTTGGATTGCAAAGGTTTGCTGCTTTTATATAAAATCGAGCAATGGTCATACATTAAGATCTGCAATCAGAATTGATGCAACTATCGCAATGAGCACAACCAACTCTGGAGCCTATCTGAAAATACATCTGTCTTCTAGCTGTATTGAATATATTCCATTCCAATCAAAGTGTCAATGAAATCCTTTTGACTTGTGTATTTAATTGCATGCCATCTATCAATAATGCTAATAACTCATGATAAATGAAAGCACATCTGCGGCGGAAAAGATTCCTATTCAACACGATAATACAACCGTGTGTGTGTGCATTTTAACGAATCACACACATTTACCCCTGAGCCTGACAAATCTAAAAATGTCAACATTACACCATTACCCATTAGCGTTACCTGAAAAACGACAACTGCTTATTGGAAAGGACCTGCAGTATAGACCTACTACAGTCCACAGCTCCTAGCCTGGGGATTCATCATTAAAATCACATGGGACAGCTGTTAAACTTTCCCCAGAGCACCTTCTCCCACTCTGACACTCATCACCCTGAGCACAGCCTGAATAATGCTGGTCACTTCCAGTAGAGTATGTGGAGCTTGACTTGTCACAGCCAATGCCTGCCTGCCTTTGGTGAACTCCTAATAGTGGCATATGGAGATGATATTTGTCAGCCTTGCCATCTCCAGTCCTCTCACCTGTCACACCACGACTGAAGTTGTAGTCGTCAATCTTCCCACGTCCCCTCCACCTCTCTGCAGTCAAGAGCTGTCAGGCTGGCTTTCCTACAACGGGGGAGGATGCTTTACACTCTGCTCACCACACACACACACACATGTGGACGAGTTGACACACACACCACTCTCCCTCCAATGCTCAAGCTGTGGGGCTAGAGGAGGAGGAGGAGGACAGGGAGGGCCTCTCTCTCTCTGTGAACTCCAAAGTCCTTCCAGCGATGGATGTCACCCTGGTGGAGCCCCCGGGGGAGACCGTGAGGTAGACCTCCAGCATCTGTCAGGAGGCCATCTCTCTCTCTCTCTCTCTCTCTCTCTCTCTCTCTCTCTCTCTCTCTCTCTCTCCTGGGGCAGTGTCATCTCTTACTTCCCCATCACTACCTTTTTCTTTCTCTCCAGACTGGGCCTGTCACTCTCTCATCTCCCAGTTCATTACCTGGGTTGTGGCGTGTGACATTGACAGCTCCTGGGAGGTCGTCCCCCCCCCATCCCCCCCCCAGTGTATCAATGACAGTGGGGGTATAGGGGGGAATAGGGAATCTTAACGAAGGCCTCACGGCCCTCACCACTCCTGGTCACCAGTGGAACTATTCTACTCTAAAGGAGAGGCTCCTCACACACATATTCACCATATATGGCATGTATAGTTTCACTGCATGTCGCATTCAGTATACTAACTGTCAATCTTCTCACCCTTTTTGGACGTAGCAACAAGTAATTCCCCCTCCACAGTCAATGTTTCCTTCCTCGATGCTAACGCTAAATAACTGTTCTTTCTTTCTCATCCCTCTCTCTCATCCCTCTTTCCTCTCATCTTTCTCTTCTCCTGCCAATACAGTGTGTCTGGCTTGGGCGACCTCTCCTTCTCGTCCTCTTTCTCTCTGTCTGTCTCTCCCTCTGTCAGGCTGTCTGCCTCTGATAGATCTGTCAGTCACCGCTGGACAAAACCCAGCTAGACGTCGCTCAGTCAGGTGTGAACAAAACAACAGCACAATACCATGGTATCTACAGGACAGCTCAGAGTTAGACAGTACCACACCATTCAACATCATGCAGTGAGGTCTGGAAGACTACTGCATTATGACAACACACCACTATGTATAGAATATTCTATTCTTTTAAACTATACAGTCATACAGTATCTGTTGACCAATTTACAGTCAGTGCTCTACATGTTCTACAGGTGTAGGATCTTAATTTGTTCTCTTTTGTTGCTGCCGATTTTCCAGGAAATGCAGATGAGCTTCAGGATTTACATAATTTCACTGAAAACACGCACTAACACACGGTTATATTAACAGTAGCCAATTGCACTTTTCATGTAGCCTACTTTTGTCCAGCTAATAGCCCAACCACTGATCAAGCAATATTATGGACTAAACGTTCAAATCATGTTGCTGCAGGATTATTTAGCTATGACAATACTGGTCAAATTAAGATCCTACACCTGTAGGTAAGGATTTAAGCTCAATAAGATGTGGTAGAATATGTTTACAATTCTGCTATACTATAATACTACTTTGTGACACTGGTTATCCTAATCCAAACGTGTTTACAAATATGTTAAAAACAGGAGGAGTGGTATCCATGTTGGATGTAACAGTTGATTTCAGGCTTTGGCTTTTGTCTAAATTCAAAGTTTGGATTCATGTTCGAGAATCCTCCCGAAAGGTATGGTATTCAATCATTTTGGGCGCTAACTGCAAATCGATTGTGTTCTCACCTGTCTAGTATTATGATGGGAGCATGCAGTCGAAGCCTAGCTATGGTGTCTGTCGGGAGGCAGTTATATTGCTTTACAATTACAGGGTCTGCCACTTGTCTAAACCTATTCATAAATTTAACAGCATAAAACTACTTTATTTCATCTCAGTGGGGTTATCGATGCCCTGGTGACTCCGACACTCCAACCCATTCAAAATGTAGTGTATTGACTGTATCCATGAATAATGCAATATGCTGCAAACAGATGTTTCGTCAGACACCGTCTCGGCCCTAATTGATACAAACAGCTCCAAGATATTTTTGGTCCCATGGCTCTGTCTCTCTCTTTCTCTTTCTCATCCATCCATTTCAATCCTGGATTATTTGATCCTCCTCTATCCTGGCCTGGGACTCACGGCATTTTAAGAACGTGAAAATGAAATATAAAATAGATTCCTTGGTGAACGAGGTGCTAGAAATCAAGAGGGGGCGATTTAAAAGGGGAGGGATGGAGGGAGGGAAGGAAGGAAGGAAGGAAGGAAGGAGGGAGAAGAAATAGAAAGTGGAGGGAGATAAAAACAAACTGATGAAATTAGACCTTGAAATAAGACCTTTAGGGAGTGTTTCTCTCTCTCGCTTTCTCCATCCCTCCCTTCCCCCCCTCTCATCACTTCTCATACTAAAAAATGGTGATGGCGAGGACTTGTGCCAGATATATAAAAGGGCCAGTGAATCAGCAACAAATCAATGTTTACAGAGCTCCATAGCAGGTCCACTTTTATGGCATGTAAGACGCGGTAATCCAACAGGGTGGCTGAATGGAGTGTTTGTGCCCTGTGTCCTCGGGGACCAGCTACTGCATAAAGCAGGGCAGGAAGAAAAGGCACAGCTGCTGTGATATCAGGACCATGAATAAACAGCAACATCACACAAACATGATCTGTGACCCCGATAAGCTATGATACTGTATGAGGTTTATGTAGTGTTTATTGGGTGTTTCTTGATGTCGCCATCTATATTACATTCAGAACAGGAGAGATTTTTTACTAATTGTGGGATTACCTAAATCAAACTGTTCTTAAAAACAGGGACATTTGATTCTGATGCAATAATGAATGCATTCAATGTGAAGTGCAATCCACAATAAAATATTCCTATGCCAACTTGGCCTACTTCACTCATATCATGTGCAGTTTATTTTTGGCTTTAGTGTTTTTCTGCATTAATTTACCTTTTAGCCTTATATTGTGATTCGTAATGGTAAAAATAGGCTGACAGGGCAATGTCATCGCCGTCCTCTTAGTACTCAACTAGCCACTGCAGGATGACAAGACAGAGGAAAATAAGATACTGTCCTTTCGGTCTTTAAACGGCTAATTATATCTTCCTACTAACATACTGAATACATTTTAGGATTCGCCTGGAAAGGAGCGAATAATATTAGCATCGCTTTATGCAGGTGCACACTTTGAATTGTCAAAAGGCTTATTTTTGTTATTGACTTTTGTTATTTAGGCTCACGGTTGTTGATATTCAAGACTGTCAGTGGTGCCAGTGCCTGCTGCGTGTGCTGTCCCTACTGTATTTTACATTAGTTCTCCCAAGTAAACAGCAACCCGGTTTGGGTGCCACCCGCCACCACCACGTATTTGCAACAGTGCTGAATAGATTGTGTTGTATTTCTGTTAAGGCTTAATCGTCCATAAAGTCATATAATTTAATACACTTTTAAAAAGTGATATTCAGTATAATGAGCAAAACACAACATTTTGCATAAGCAAAAACTAGCAATAACTAAAAGCACTGAATTCTAAAATATTTATTCCAGTAAAATAGTATTATCTGCTCTGTGCTCAAAAAGAGACGTGTTTACCCTCAATAAATGAGAAGAAATTACTGTTTCTGTATGATATGTTGGATTAAGGAATAAAGACAGACACCAATGTTCAGTTCAATAGCCTTGTTAAGCCTTGTACAAATCCCTACGCCTGGAGTCTGGGGAACAGTCCAACTAGTCGATTACCTATCAACTAGACTCCGTAACATCATCCTTTTCAATAGAAAGTGCAAACATAACGGCATAACATTGCGTTCTTAACAGTCAAGTCATAACAATTGAAAAGCATGACATTTTCTTTTTACTTCAGCTATTTTTTGAAATATTTTTTTTAAATTAACAGACAACAAGTTAAGTCTCTTGCTTACAGAGTAAGCCTGTCCGGTGGCTTGCACAGCCGACCCACCCGTGAGTAAGTATTGGCTCTGACAGGGGTAGGATTAGGGCCACGAGCTGGAGAGTTTGGTGGGGTAGAAGCTTCACCTTCAGTTGGCTCATGTCTCAATTCTGCACCCCTTACCCTTAGGCCTGGACTGTGATCCAGCTCATCTAAGTGAGTGTATGGCATGTTCTGGTTTGTCTGCTCTGCTACGCGCAGATCCACCCGATTGCGACGATAGAGGGAGCCACCAACATCCACCAGGTAAGAACGTGGTGCAACTCTCTGTAGGCATGTGCCCAGCCTCCAAAGTCCTGTGTGGTCTCCCGGCAGCGGTTTCATCCTTATAGTTTCACCCACCTCCAGCTCTGGTAGGTCTCGAGCAGTCCGGTCGTAGAAGCACTTAGCGAGCTGCTTTCTGTGACGCAGTTTGTCCGTGACGCCAACCATGACGCAGGGCTCAAGTAGCTTGTTAGCTACGGGGATAGTAGTCTTCAGACGTCTGGACAGAAGGCGTTGTGCTGGGCTGCTGTCCATGTTTTCGGTGGGTGTGTTCCTCCACTGTAAGATCGCTTTCCATGGGTCGTTGCTGTCGCGCAAGGCCCTGCTTAACAGGTTTTTTGCAATCTTGACAGCTGATTCTGCCTTGCCATTTGCTTTTGGGTGTCTTGGAGAGGAGGTCACGTGGTCAAACTCCCATTCTGAGGCGAAACGCTTGAACTGTGCAGTGAATTGTGGGCCATTGTCCGTGATTACCTTGTCAGGCTGACCTTGCCTTGCAAACTGCGCCTTGCAGCGCTTTATGACCGTCTCTGCGGACAAGTCAGGGAGCAGTTCAATTTCCCAAAAGTCAGAGTAATGATCAACGAGGAGAAGATAGTCCTTTTGTCTGTGGCTGAATAAGTCCATGCTGATGATTTGCCAGGCCCTTGTGGGCAGTTCGTGTGACATCATGGTTTCCTTTTGCTGTTCATGAGCGTACTCGTTGCATGTGGTACAGTTGCTGACAAAGTCTTTAATTTCTGCTTGCATGTTTGGCCAGTATAATGTTTCACGAGCCTGACGGTAGCATGCGTCACCTCCGACGTGACTGGAGTGTATGCGGGTAAGCATCTCTGGACGTAGTGATTTGGGAATAATGACCTTCTGACCTCTGAACAAGACGCCATTTTGCACACTGATCTCATCTCGAAAGGTCCAGTATTCTCTCACTGTGAAAGGTGTCTCCTCTTTCAGATATGGCCAACCTGCTAGAGCCATGGACTTCAGTGACTGTAGGTGTTCGTCCTTGTCAGTATGTTGCCTGATCTGGGCTAGGCGGTGATCTGTCACGTTTAAGTAGTCTGCCTGATTGATCTGTTGAACATCTTGTTGTTCCTGCTGTAGCGAACAGATGGCCTGCCGCTGATAGGCAGTGCCTCTACCTGTACATTGTGCTGTTGCCCTGCTCAGTGTGTCGCTGATGTACATCTCAGGTCCTGGCTTGTAAATGACCTTCAGGCTGTAGTTTTGCAGAGTCAGGAGCATACTTTGAAGCCTCTTGGGCGCGTTGAGGAGAGGTTTACTGAATATGGCAATGAGTGGTTTGTGGTCAGTTTCAGCGGTGACCAGCTCTCGACCATATAAGTAGTGATGGAATCGCTGGCAGGAGAAGACGATGCTGAGGCACTCTTTCTCAATTTGTGCATAGTTTTGTTCGGTGGGGGTGAGCGCTCTCGAGGCAAACGCAACGGGCTGGCCTTCCTGCATAAGGCAGCATCCAAGTCCCCTTTGGCTAGAGTCGCTCTGGATTGTGACAGGCTTCGTGACGTCGTAGTAGCGCAACACTGGCATGGATGAAGCCAGAGATTTCATCTCCTGCACTGCGGCCTCGTGCTTGGGTAGCCAGTGCCATGGTGTGTCTTTGTCCAGCAACCGGCGCAGAGGCTCACAGACTGCTGATAGGTGTGGCATGAACTTTGCAAGATAGTTTGCAAAGCCGATGAGACGCTGTACTCCTTTTGCATCAGACGGGTTTGGCATGTCGAGGATCGCTTGGACCTTGTCTGGGTCCGGCTTCAGGCCTTTTGCCGAGAGAATGTGGCCATGGAAGTGGACGTCTTTCACCTTGAACTGCAGCTTCTTCAGGCCAAGACGAAGCTTAACTGATCGGCAGCGCTCCATCAGTGCCAGGAGCTTCACATCGTGGTCGCGTTCTGCTTCTTCGTCTGTTTCACCACAGCCTACGATCAGGATATCATCGGCGATGGGTTCAATGCCCTTGAGCCCAGCCAGTAACTCGTGCTGCTTGCGTTGGTATACCTCAGGCGCCACTGAGACACCAAACGGGAGCTTGAGCCAGCGTTTCCGACCCCAGGGGGTCCAGAAGGTAGTCATGAAGCTGCTTTCTTCGTCCAGCTTGCATTGAAGGAATGCATCTCGGGCATCCACCAAGGTGAAAATCCTGGCCTTGGGAAGCTTATAGAGGACATCCTCTAGTGTCGGCATGATGTAGTGGGATCGTTTCAGTGCTTGGTTCAGATGCTTTGGGTCGATGCAGACCCTCAGCTTCTCTGGTTTTTTTCACTATGACCATATTGCTGATCCAGTCAGTTGGTTCAGTCACAGATGTCATGTGGCCATCGGCCTCATACTTGTCCAGCTGGGCCTTCACAGCCACTTTCATTGCAATGGGCACATTGCGAGGAGCACACTGGACTGGAGTAATGCTCTCATCCACTTCAAAGTGTACCTCCCCAGGCACTGATTCAACGGGCATGTTGAATACATCGTCATATCTGCTGAGTAGTTGTTCTTTGGACAGGGGTCCATGCTGGACATGATCCACAATGTGCAGGTCATTTGGTACAGTGAACTGCATCAGTCCCAGGCGTTCGCATGTAGAGCCTGAGAGGAGAGGATTTTGACTGGTTTTCACAATCTCGAACTCCAGCTTGTGTTTGCGTCCCCGAATAACACATTCGGTCTCAAAGGTGCCCATAGAGCTCATTAGTTCTCCTGAGTACAGCTTTAGTCTAGTATCGCTGGGAAATAGATGTGTGTCAGGTGCCAGATTGATTTTGTCTTTGTAGCTCATTACGTTGCATGTAGCACCCGAATCCAGTTGACATTGTTGTTGCTTGTTGTGTAATCGTAGTGTCACAAACCATTTCTTCCCTCTTGAGTGTACAGCCCCAATGGATTCATGCATGTAAATGTCACTTTCACTGTTCAGCTCTGAACATTGAGTAACATCATCAACACAGTGAATCTTGCCCTCACTCACCCTTCTTTTGCTTTTGAGACACACTTTTGCAAAGTGATTATTAGTTCCACAAGCTCTGCATGGTTTTCCATAGGCCGGGCAGTGCTCTTTGCCACGTGTGTGTGTATTCCCACAGTATTTACATGCTACGGGGCTCTCTGTGTTCACCGTTCGTGGTGAATTACTCTGCCTCGATTGGTTTTGTCTGAATGTCTGCCTAGCAACAGCGTGAACAGTATCAACGTCGGAGCGTGGGGTTTCGTTTCCATTGCTCTCATTCTCATGTCAGTGACTTCAGCAGTGCGGCACATTTCGATGGCAGTTGCTAATGTTAAGCCTCTCTCTCTCAGTAGACGCCGGCGCGTATTCTCATTTGCAATTCCCAGTACTATTTTGTCACGAATCAGTTCATCTTTCAATCCCCCGTATTCACAAGTGGCGGATTTCTCTCTCAAACGGGTTACAAAGTTGTGTACTGACTCACCCTCTTCCTGTTTGCAGCTTCCGAAAACGAACCGCTCGTAAATTACGTTTCTGGCGGGTTTGAAGTAATTCTCCAATGCATCCAATATAGCCTTTGCATCACACTGTTGTCGTGCCGTGAGGGTGAGATTGTGCCGGTAGATATGCCTGCATTCGCTGCCCATTAAACTCCTCAGAGTTGCCGCTTGTACCTCGTTGGGTTTCTCATGTAGACCGGTCGCCAGCGCATAGTCCTCGAATTCATCCCTGAAGTTGTCCCAATTAGTATTCCAGTCCCCTGTGAGAACCATGTGATTTGGTGGCGGAATGTTCGCTGCCATAGCAATGGAATAGGAGATTTCTTTGTCTTCAGTCATGGAGGTAGGTAGTGATGCTAGCTAGCCAGCTAACACGAGTTGATCAGTGTTGTGAGTAGGAAACGGCTTGTGTTCGCATATGGAACGTAACTGCGCCTATACTGTACTTAGCTACAAAAATAACAAACGTGTGTTTTCCGAGCCACTTCTGATACCATGTTTCTGTATGATATGTTGGATTAAGGAATAAAGACAGACACCAATGTTCAGTTCAATAGCCTTGTTAAGCCTTGTACAAATCCCTACGCCTGGAGTCTGGGGAACAGTCCAACTAGTCGATTACCTATCAACTAGACTCCGTAACAATTACTCCCTGAGATATTCTGCCCTAAAATATAGTACACGTTTAGTATCATCCACAATGGAAGGGACAAATGAAAAATTCTAAACTGACATGGCATCTCTCATCTCCAATGATGAGAAAGACTAATGGGTGTGAAGACTATTCAATTGAAGCTCTAGATTATTCCCTTAATGCAATTTAGCCTGGAAAAAACAGCCAAACTGAACTAAACTAAACAAAGATAATTATTATAAATGAATGAATGCCCGCTTCATCCGGGCCTCGTTATTGCACAAGTGAGCAGATATTAGCCTTGCCTTGAAAATCTCTAATCTATCCTGCAGCACAGAAATGAGCAGAGCAATATTTTACCCCAGTTAGCATCTGTGTGTGTGTTTTTTCCCCTTTGTGTGTATGTGTGTGGATGTGTGTGTGTGTGTTTTATCCTGTGTGTGTGTGTGTGTGTGTGTGTGTGTGTGTGTGTGTGTGTCCTGTGTCTCTTACAATGTATTGGTTGAGATAATTTCCTTCTTTCACCCATTATTCCCCAGAAAAATGATCTGAATGCCGAGACAGAGACAAAGATCAAAGTTTCAAACTTTTTTTGTTTTAATGGTGTATGGAAATTTAGCCTACAGGATTGTTCCCTGCTATGACATGCTCATTACACCATCCAATGAGTGATTGAGCATGTAAGTTCTCCATGTCCCTGTGTCTATTATCATGATATTTCTCAATCAGGAGTCTGCCTTGGATCACTAATGGTCTGTCTCTGACTAAACTAGAGTGCCTTCTGCTGCTAAAAAAATAAATAAAAATAAAATAAAGATGAGAGGATTCATACTAGCGGCTCACATGCTGGGGATGACTAAGTGGAAAACATTTAAATGGACAATAGTCATGGATAAGTTTGGTTTTGAATAGACTACTCTTAGATGTTGTTTTGCTGGCCTGTAGCAGCAAAGTGTGAAGTGAAATCAGCTATCAGAATGTATTGCAGAGTTACAGGAGTGGGTTGCAGTTCCGGAATGACCCACTAGGTTTCATCCTCGACAATTATAGGCACCTCCTCACTCACAGTCGGGACTAATTATCTGCCTATTGGTGTCACCTGTGGCTATCTGATTCACCTGTGTATTTATGCCCTCACTTCCCTGTGTTCCCTTGCTCCGTTTTCTCTGCTAGTTCCTTTATGTCAAGCAGTACGTATCAGTGTTGGATCACGTGACGGAGTTACAGGTACTCGAGAAGTGTTCTCCCTGTGTCATTGTGTTTTCCATTCAGAGTTAGTATTTTGTATTGTTTGCTGTTTTTTGGAGACCTATGTGCTCCTCATTTGTTTTCATGTATAGTCCATTGTTTTGTATCCTGGCTTTTGGACCACCAGTAAAGATCCTTGTTTCACCATCCTTGCCTACTGTCTATCCTGCACCGCACCTGGGTCACACCTCACACCAACCCTTACAGTCCTCTATGATGCTACTACTCTGATGCTGAACAAATTGAACAAAGCAAAACTACTTCACGTTTTGAAGGCTATGACCTTCCTAAACTCCTCCTACACAGTAGTCTACGTCTGAGCCAAGCTGGTTCAATCGCAGGATAGCAGTAAACATCTTATATAAAATGTAAGATAATATACCAAACATCTACCTTGACAAAGGATGCTAAAGTTTGAAGTATGTAACATGTAACATCTCCACGGAATGTCAATTAAACATATTAATAACAAGACAACTAATTATCCTTAGAGACCTTTAAAGTTGTCAAAGGTAAT
Source organism: Coregonus clupeaformis (assembly GCF_020615455.1). NCBI lineage: Eukaryota > Metazoa > Chordata > Actinopteri > Salmoniformes > Salmonidae > Coregonus > Coregonus clupeaformis. The sequence continues at coordinate 116,440 of NW_025535062.1, forward strand.
AGTAAAGAAAGCCACGTTTTTCTTCTTTTTCAAATTACACTCCTGGATATACAGTAAGTTTGCTTATATTTCCAAGGGTATGAATAATACATATCAAGCACAGGGCTATTATTAGCCATCTGCCTGCCATTGGTAAGTCCCAATTGACAATGCGGCTCGGCTAAACATTTCTACCTCTAGACAAGACAAACAGACTAAATTGGTCATTGAGGAATTCTATGCTACTGTAATTAACACTCCTCCCATTATATATGAACTGTTAAGTGAAATAAATCAACTTCTCTCCCAGATGGGAACATGAATATACACTGATGGATGCATAAATTATTCTCACACATTGTGTAAACTGGTATGTCTAAAGGGGGATTTAAAGACGGAAAAGCCCCACCTCAGAATATTGTAAAAAAGACTGTAGAATGTTTCTCGAGCTGGATGTATATAAATCTACCTTCATAAAATAACACTAAGGGAAAGAAGGGACCTGAATTAATAATAACACCTTCTAGCTTAAGAGAGGTTCTTAAACCATCGTTGACGGGAAATGGTCTTATGACACTTACAATCTGTGCACAGGGCATCTAGATGTATAATATCCCTATGGCATCTTTTTAATATGAATGAAGACATCCTTTGGAATGTCCATGGTAACAATTCATAGAGAACAATTAATCAATGTTGTATTTCACAATTCATACGTTCATCTATGTTTTATACCTGTGAAGCCTGAAGATGCCAGTGAGTCCTGAGGAAGTTGTCATTTTCTTTAGGTGTTCAGTCAAAGCTTTCCCAGATTTCTCCCTGCCTTCCGTTCATTTATCAAACTTCTTGTTGAGGGATTGTCCACCTGCGTTCCAAATTGGCCTCACAAAGATGCAACTCACAATTAACAAACTATTTGCTAGTTGAATACATTTTCATGTCAGGACATACACCAAGGAAAGTGTCAAAACTGTTTTCTCACTTGTTGTGGCCTCCCTGGTTTGCTCTGAGGGATGTTAGCATCCACAGACACAGACACTGGCACATACACACACACACACACACACACACACACACACACACACACACACACACACACACACACACACACACACACACACACACACACACACACACACACACACACACACACACACACACACACACAGGGACTGGGACAGGGGTAAGTCATTATATACAGCAGTAGTAGCAGATCACTATGGGTCACTCTACCAGGGTCTTATTACTGTGGGTATCTACTAGCATGCTAACAGACACCCATAGACTTCCAGTCATTACGCTAACGCTAGTTAGCATCGGCTCGTGAAACTACCTCTAACTCCCTTCATACTGGACACAGAGACATGAAAATGGTATCCACCAGTTCATCTGACTATGGGGAGGTAGATAAAGGGCCTCATTGCCAAAATCCCGAAGCATCCCTTTAACCTAATTAATCTTAGGGACACAACATTGAGTGCCTACAGTCTTACAGTATACTAAACTCTAGCAGCTGTGGTTGTTCTCTGACAATCATTGTGTAGAACATGAGAATGTTTGATTCACTGTGGAAATAGTAGGATTATTGATCATTACACATTCTAAATGGTGGGAGGTAGGAAGGTCTTTTGATTTGTTGGGAATCTTGTTTGTTTGCTTGTCTTTTTACAGGTGACTTATTCTGGACTTTGGGTGTGGTCCATCATGACATGGTCGAGCGGTCATAACTCACGGTCACGGTCAAGTTTAATAGTGTCCCACACAGCCCCTGCAAAATCCACCACCTATTGTGTGGCGTGACCGCGTTCCGACCGCGTTCCAACCGTGTTCCAACCGTGTTCCTACATGGGCTACTGTCAATGTGCAAAGAACAACCAATTACCGAACGGAGGGGTTGCTTGAGAACACTCATCTTACTACAAGTCACCTTTCTCACCCGCGGCAGACCGGTCGATCCACAGTTTTGGCCCTTCGCCAACTCAAACTCCCCATCCCTGAAAAACAACCAGTAAATACTATAGACATAGCGAGTTCTGCTGTGATGTGTGCTTTTTAATCAGCTAGAGATGACTAGAGATGACAAAGTCCACCCACTGAGAGGCTGGGGCTTAATTTGGTCCCTGGATCTTGCCTGGCTGCTCTACTGTGCCAAGCGCTCCGATGCATTCATCTGAGACTCGTCACATACAGTAGCATGGCTGGAGGCATCATTATGGACAGATGAAATAAAGAGCGAGCCGTGGGCGGTGGGTGACAGACAGAGTTACGGTGGGGGGAAGAGAGGAATCTGAGAACCACTTAGTGCGAAAAAGGAAAAAGAAGGATGAAGGGAGGAAAAGAGGGTGAATAAGATGGGCGACACAGAGAGGCGCTGCATGAGAACTCTGCTTTGAATCTGTTTGAGAAGGCCTCCTCCAGCGTCAGCAAAACTTCTCTCAGTTCTAATAAGGGATAGGCGAAAAGCTGAACAAAATGGCAAAAACCCCCGCAACACTTAGAAGGCCTCAACACTGAACAGTCCAAAGCTGAAATGTAAGAAGAACACATCTCAAAGAGGACTTGGTTTCCTCACATGCCTAAAACAAGATCAGAAAAGGGCTTACTATTGTGAGTCTACAGCCCAATTTCTCTGCATAATGTCCAAACAATTAGAGTGACTCCTCTCATCTCCTCACCCTGCACACTCTCCCCCAGTGAGGGAAACATGTCAGTTCTAAGGATGAGTGGGCACACCTAGGTGTTGGGAGGCAGAGAGCCGAACCGACCGACCGACAGACCTAATGTTATCCCTCTATGTTCACTTCTTCTACTACTAGTCAAGAGATGCGAAAATGAAATCCACTCACTGATGCATATCGGCTGTCAAGCAGTTAAATGGTTTAAACATCACGGCACTCCGTCTGACGGTGGACGGTTAGAGCTCTTCCCCAATAAACCATGAGGAGCAGAGGAATGCAAGTAGAGAGAGGTGAGGAGGGAGAGTGTTTATGCCTTTTTGGAAGATGTGGGCATTTTTTCTGGAATGTTTAGGCATTGGATGGTAATGCGGCAATCCAAAACAATTACGTTCTCATGAATTTCAAAAGCATCTCATCTTCAAACTTTATGGATACAATAGATATAGCCTGTTTGAACTAATGGAAACAATAATATTTCACTTCTTTTACTCTGAAATAATGTTACAGACGGAGAGTACAGTTTCCAAAAGAGACCAGGCTAAGCTATATAATAACACTGTCAATGTCAATAACACCACCACTGTCTGTAGTTCACATAAAAACACTCAATTTATGGATGAGCGGCCTGCATGTATGGGCTGCCACACTGTTAACTAAAGGTCAATAACACTGTGAGGGCTATGTTTCTCCTGTAGGTTGAGACGGATACAGTAATATCTACAATATCTATGCTCTTCCCATGTGAGATGAGATTACTGTCTGTATGTATGCAAGCCACAGGAACAGAAGCACTAGCAAAGTATACTGTATATCCCATTGCAGGACTACGCTATACAGTATATCATGGTATGCATGTGTGGCACAATATGCAAAATAGACAGTAGCTAAGTTATTAATTCAAATAATATTAATAATTAAATCAACATAAAGTACATCACTTTCCTCATCTGCTAATTTACAGAATGTGTTTTCCTCAAAATATACACGCTAGAGGGAAAGAAGGGCTTTGTAAAATAGGCTGCTTATTTATTGCCACCTTGAACGAGACACTTTGCCATGCAATACATTGGACAACATTCATAATTGAACATAGATCTCCTTGTCCCCCCTATTGCACCTCTGAGGGTATTTACTTGATATCCACCATATTGACTGAAGTGGCCGACACACAAAGAGGTCAATTTCCCATGTTCCCCCAGTGGAACAGCTCTTATTGAAAGTCCCACTCTTTAATTTGACCTACAACAAAACAGCAGTTCCACCACTTAGTTTGCTATAAAGCTGAGAAATGGGGCTGGAGAAATAAACCCAATTCAAAGCTCATGGAGGTATTTATAAATGAAATTCTTTAAGAATCAATCCATAACTTGAATGATGAAAACCTTCTGTAATATCACAGAGTGGGCCTTTAAAGATGATACAATAGATTCAAGTCATCCCCATCTGTGTCCTGTCTGAAGGGGAGCTGAGCTGAGTCCGACTCCTGTCATGTGTTGGTGCCAGCGGCCCCATGTAGCAGCCAGCCATAAAGCTCCACTAGGCTATGTGACATAATGTGACAGAAATCCCCATTGATATGGCTGATTTTTGCTTTGTTGCAGATGGATGGAAATGGATGGGGTCGGTCGGCACGATGGATCACAGACAGGGTAGTGTGTGTGTGTGTTAGGACCACAGGCGACCACAAGAGAACAAGAGATAGTGTGTGTGTGTGTGGGGGGAGAGAATCAATGACACCACGGAGGATTACAACTATTAGGGAGGCTTTAGGGAAACGTAGAGGCAGGAGGCGTGGATGTCTGATGTCTGTGGTGTCTGGCCCCGCCGACAGCTTATTAGCTTTACTCCATATTCTTTAGCAGGGGCTAATCTTTACCGTTCTAATGTTGAAGACACAGGGTTCAGACATGCATAGTACACGCACACACACGCACACACACACACACACACACACACACACACACACACACACACACACACATACACCTAATGCTATGGAAACTCAGTAGTACTGTTTGAAGAACAAATATGTACGCGGTCAATTACATGAACCTTCAAATCTTTTAAAAATATAAACATATTTTTATTTGGAGGGGGGATTACAATGAATTGAGGCATTACATACAGGGCTACCAAGTTAACCTTCACGTCAGTTCATCACTATTAGTCAAAGTCTGGCTTCAGGACTCACTGTTCCTGCCACAGAGAAAGAGATGGGAGACATGGAATTTACATGACGCAATAAAATTGCAATAATTGAGATTTATTTCAGATGATGGGAAAATTCCACATCCATTTAACTGGGAGGGATGTCAGGTTTTAGGAATGACAGTGACATTGCCATGCCATTATAAATGACATCCTATCGTGGGAGTAGGTACGCTGGGTACTCCTAGCTGCTGGAGGCGGCCCTTAATTGGAGAAGTTAAATATATTCACCTTGCGTTTGGAGAAAAGCTATTGAAAGTGTGCACTGCACGTATACCATATGCATGGACCATGTTGTTATAGCAGATTTGCGGACATATTATCGAGAAAGTGCTGATGCACATTAAATAATGTTAATAATAGCATTATTTAATAATATGCTAATAACAGCACACAATAATAGGCTATTATGACTTGCACAAAGAAAATATAAATGATTTATCTTCACTCAACATCGACATTATCACTTTCTTCCCTTGTTTCACTGAGAGAGACCTACTGTACTGTATTGTACTCATATGAAACTGAATGGCTGGTTAGCTCGGCCACAGTCAGCAAGATCTTAGCTTTTAGAAAGGGGGATGAGCGAAGGAGAGGGTTGAGAGAGAGAGAGAAAGAGAGAGAGAGAGAGAGAGAGAGAGAGAGAGAGAGAGAGAGAGAGAGAGAGAGAGAGGGGGGAGTATAAAATCTCTCTGGGTCCAGGGCAATTAGTGCGGTCAGGCTTCATACAGCGTGGCGGTCCACTCCGCGCCACAGCTCCGTCCTGCTGGAGAGTGGTGCATTCTGGTTCTGCAGCGGGCGGGGCGATGGAGCATGGAACCTGACAGAAGGACTGACAGTGATGGGACAGTAGTTGAGCAGGGAGGGGTGGGCTGACTCCCCACAGGGCCGTGCGGGGGTACTGGGGGTACGAGAGGGGATGCATAGAAGGAACACGGGCAGATGGTCTTTAATTGGAGGGAAATCCTGCTCTATTGGCAAAATATGGCGTTTTGTTTTGAAAAACGGTTCACAAGGGTGCCCACGGGCACAAACACTTGCGTGTGATCGCACAGTGGCACAAAACGCACGCCAACATGAACATAAAGAGATAGGAACTCATTAAAATAAGCTCAGAGTGGAAAAGGTAAACACAGACTCTGCATGCATTGCAGCATAGAATAAGTTCAGTTTTTTATGGCCAGGCGTTCATTTTCTCAATTTAATCACAAAACCTATTCTCATGCAACACACTTTCCTGCCAACAGCTATGGGGAGTTGACATAGAATTATGGGCAAGGGATCAGTTTAGAAACAGCTCCATAACTTCTCTAAGCATCTACCATAGGCTACTTATAATGTATAGTGTTACACTAGGCAGAGGTAAAATAAACTACAACTCTCCCCCTGTATACACCTCTCTCTCACTATTTCTCCCTTTCTGTCTCTGTCTCTGTCTATGTCTCTGTCTCTGTCTCTGTCTCTGTCTCTCTCTCTCTCTCTCTCTCTCTCTCTCTCTCTCTCTCTCTCTCTCTCTCTCTCTCTCTCTCTCTCTCTCTCTCTCTTGCTCTCTCTCTCTTGCTCTCTCTCTCCCTCTCTCAATCTCAATTACCAGGTGGAGATGACTGAAGCGATTGGGGGTTGCATCTAATGTGGAACCCTGAGTCTTCCCCCATGGCTTAAAGAATAAAGGTGATCCACAGAAGTGATGTTTTCATCAAATAAAATGTCTTCAGGAACTGAGGGAGACACTTCTAAGAGTATAGGGAAGGATGCCTAGACAGTCTATCAGTATTACTATCTATCAGTCTATTTCACCTTCAGGTGGGAGCTTATGTTTGGGGTTACCCTGAAAATATATATATGTTTGTCTTTTTTTTTGCTTTTACGTCTTACTGTATATCATTAGTCTGAGATCATTTAAGGTTGTTTGAGGTCGTTGGTTTGTTTAGCTCCTCAATGGATAACAAATCTGGATCTGAACCAGCAGACGGCTTCAGAAGATTACGGTATTAAGGGTTTATATGCAGAGAACACACATCAAAGAGGAAGGCCGCCCTGCAAATGATGAAATTGATCCACACTTGGCTCATGTATAAATCACTATCCTTTTTTTTTTTTTTTTTTTTTTTTTTTATTGGGGAATGGATCAGCTTAATATTGCAGATAGATTGTATCTTCTATCAATGTAATTGTCTGCATCACTTCCAATCCCCCATTTTTTTTTTTTTTTTTTTTTTTTATATATACTCCCCTTTATTACTTTTCAACCCCACCATCCTTTCCCTACTTGGAGTAAATTAGTGAACAACAATGCCCAGGTCTCTACTTCCGGTCTATACTTACTATCTACACCTTATGGACACAGTTAATTTTACAATAATTCTATTATATATATACATATATATATACATATACATACATACATATATATCATTATTATTATTATTATTATTTATTTATTTTTTGCAGACGTCTTTACCAACAACAGCCGGACTAAGAATTGACATGCAGTAACAGAACAGGTGCTATCGAGAGAAGTGGCCCATCTATTTAGCAGAGAGACCGGGGTGTGGGAGGTGTTGTCTGGGAGACCTGGGCAGGACAAATCAAGGAGAACCATGTCCAGGAGATAGTAATCTGTGTGTGTGTGTGTTTGTGTGTGTGTGTGTGTGTTTGTGTTTATGTTTGTGTGTGTGTGTGTGCGGGTTCGTGCATGTGAGGTGGTAATCCGTCCCGTCAGAGACTCCACAGCTGCCATGCTCAATCAGACCCACAAAAGGATGATTGATATATAACATCTTCATTCTACAATACGCCTTTCAGGCATTCTATTGATGTCCTCATATATTGTCCTTCACAGGGAACGCTTGAATAAAAAGAGAAGGGAGAGGTTGTGTTTCTCGTGGACGTTTTTCTTTGCCCTTATACCTATGTGTAAACTACACAGTAACTATTGTGCT